>NW_026294551.1:102272671-102402671 GCF_007827085.1 Peromyscus californicus insignis | reverse complement strand
CACCTTCTAACAGCCTCATCTGGGTGAGGTCCAGGATCTGGGAGGGCCCCACATTCCCTCTCTGAGATTTAACTTTTCACTTGCCCAGTCCGAGCAGGCAGTATCATAGTGTATAATACAGATGAAGAAACTGAGGCACAGAGAGCACTGTGGCAGAGCCCTGCCAGGTAAGGTCTTTGAGTCCAGGCTGGCCCACTCCCACCCCAAATCCAGAAACTGTGAGCATAAGGTAGGGACTTTCAGAGCCCTGCCCAACCTTGGCTTTCTGTTCTCAGAAGTGAACACACAGCTGGAGATCCCCCTGCACCAGGAGGTCAGTATTAACGGTGGCCTTTCCTTCTAGGAATGTGCCTTGGAGATTTATTTTGCTGAAGTGGGCACAGCACACCATACCCCATGTCCCCAGGCAGAGCAAAGGAACTCACACCTTAGCCACTGTCTGGGACAAATTAGGATTCCATCCTGGAGCCCTTGCTAAGCTGGGGAAATTCAGATGGGGGCATTGAGTTTCTAGGTTGTGGGAGTGAGAGCCTGGGCTCTGAAGCCAGGGGGACTAGTGCCCGGTCCCTACTTTGTCCTGAGCAGCTGTGGGGCCTCGGACATGCCACTTTCCCTCTCTTGTCCTTGGGACTCCCCTCTACACAACACAGTGAGGCCAACTGATAGTGGAACCCGTTCTACGGACGTGGTGTGAGAGAGAGACAAGGGAGTGTTCTTAGGGCAGTTCCAAGCCTCTGCTTCCTCTTGTGTGAAATGACAGACTCCCAGGCTCTCAGTCCTCCAGTTCTCTGCTCTCATTTGCCCCTTGACCTTTAATACTTTTGCATCCTGGTCCTGAAATGGTTGCTTCAGGCCTGCACATCGCATTCGCAGGAGCGCAGGTCCAGGGGAACCACCTAGAAAAGGTCAAGATGGCTGGAAGAGTGACCGAGCAGCTGAGAGACTGATGCCAGGCTGAAGAGCAGGGTCTAACATGTCACCATTCCCAAAATTCAAGTCTTTCGGTGCTGTCCTTGTGGGTCAACAAGGCTGAGTGCTATTACTTAACCAGCTTATTTAATTATTTATCGATAATATTTATTTTATTTTTAATCTTGTGGACACTTGTATATGTGTGTGGGGTGGGTATGTACACATGAGTACAAATGCCCACAGTGGCCAGAGGCCTCAGATCTCCTGGCACTGGTGTTATAAGAGGTTGTGAGCTGACGGCCATGGGTGCTGGGACGTAATTTCAGTCCTCTGGAAGAACGATACATGCTCTGAACCACTAAGCATTGTTCCAACTTTCTATTTATTTATTTTTGAGACAAGTTCTTCCAACGCAGCCTGAGCTGTCCTAGAACTCTTCACAGAGATCCCCCTGCTTCTGCCTCCTGAGTGCTGGGATTAAAGGGATGCACCAATTTGCCCTGCTTAACTAGTTTGTTTTAAACTCAAAGCTTTGAAAAGCTTGTTCTAGCTGCAGATGTGGTCCTGAGACCCTGTTGCAGGCAGGACCTCCCTCTGATGGGCTTTGGTGGTAACTCAGATAATACAGTAGAGATTAAACAGAAAGTCAGTTATGGCAGTTCAGACTTGTCATTTCAGCACTTGGGAGGCTGAGGCAGGAGGATTGCTATCAGTTTTGAGACCAGGATGGACTACATAGTGAGTTCCTTGGTTACACAAGACACTAAGTCAACACAACAAACCAAAAATAAATACATAAATACATAAATAATAGGGTTGAGTTTAGCCTCCAGCTGCCCAGGAAGACCCAAGACTCTGTTTTGAAGAGTGGAGACTGACAGATGCTCACACACATCATTAAACATGTCTAGCACCCAGTGAGGGACACTTTCGCTCTCAAGAGAGAAGAGCTGAGAGGTGATTACAGGAGGTGGCTCAGTGGCTCTGGTTCCTGGTGGCTGAAGGTATCTCAGGTTCTGCTGGCAGTTCTCTTCCCGGGGAACCACCCCACTGTCCCCAGGCCTGCAGCTGCAGTGACACCTCCTTGCCCTGCCTGTTGGTGACAGTGCAAGGGGCCAGCCTGGCTGGGCCACAGGGTTGCCTCTGGACATGGACCAT
Source organism: Peromyscus californicus insignis (assembly GCF_007827085.1). Taxonomy (NCBI): domain Eukaryota; kingdom Metazoa; phylum Chordata; class Mammalia; order Rodentia; family Cricetidae; genus Peromyscus; species Peromyscus californicus. The sequence continues at coordinate 102,400,601 of NW_026294551.1, read as the reverse complement.
CTGGCTGGCAGTCAGGCCCAGACCCATGACCTTAGGTAAGCCTAATGTGGTGGTTTGAAAGAAAATGGCCCCCAAAGGGACTGGCACTGTTAGGAGGTATGGCTCTGTTGGAGTGGGTGTGTCACTGTGGAGGCAGGCTTTGAGGTCTCATATATGCTCAAGCCACATCCAGTGAGATAGACTACTTCCTGTTGCCTACACAAGATGTCAAACTCTCAGCTCCTTCTCCAGCACCGTGTCTGCCTGCATGCCACCATGCTCCCTACCATGATGATAACGGACTAAACCTCTGAAACTGAAAGTGAGCCCCAATTAAATGTTTTCCTTTGTAAGAATAGCCATGGTCATGGTGTCTCTTCACAGCAATAGAAACCCTAACTAAGACGCCCAGGAACTCACATGTGTCTCAGTTTTCTCCTCTGAGCACAAAGGAGGTAAGAGTGATAACTGTGCTGCTTGGAGGCATCTGTGGTACATTAAATGAGATGGACCATAACATCCCGAAGAGCACAGGGCTGAGGCTAGCATTGAGGACAATGAGGTTGAGATACAGAAGTGGTGCTGAGGATCACAGTGGAGATGCTGGTAAGGGGAAAGATGGAGGTGGAAGGGTGATGGTGATGGTGACGGGGAAGAGGATGGTGCTATGATGAAATACCCGGGAAAAGCAACTTTCAGAAGGGTTTCTTTTGTATTGTTTTGAAGGTGCAGTCTGTTTGTGGGGAAGGCAGTGATGAAATGGATCTAGGTGTGGCAGGGGTGAGAGGCAGCCACTCACATCGTATCCACAGTCAGGAAGCAGAGGAAGATGAACGCTGAGTTCAGCTTGCTCTCCTCATTCAGCCATGGACCCTCGCCCTGGAGATGGTCTCTCTCACATTCAGTTAGGTGGGTCTTCCCTGCTCAGTCAGGTAAGTGCCTCTGACACACCCTCATAAACACATCCAGAGGAATATTGCTGAGGTGCTGTAAGTCTGGTCAAATCAACAGTGAAGAGTGATCGTCACAGATGGTAAAGGTGAGGGAGATGCTGATGGTGCAGACAAGGATGAAGATGATGGACAGGATGACACTAACAACGAGGATGGAGATGAGGACAGGGAAAGTTGGGAGTGGTGGCCCACACCTTTTCTTTTCTTTTTTTTTTTTTTTTGGTTTTTCGAGACAGGGTTTCTCTGTGTAGCTTTGCGCCTTTCCTGGAACTCACTTGGTAGTCCAGGCTGGCCTCGAACTCACAGAGATCCGCCTGGCTCTGCCTCCCGAGTGCTGGGAGTAAAGGCGTGCGCCACCACCGCCCGGCTTTTTTTTTTTCTTTTTTTTTTTTTTTGGGGGGGTGGCCCACACCTTTAACCTCAGCACTCAGGCAGACCTCTGCGGGCCAGCCTGTCCTGCACAGTGAGTTCTAGGACAGCCAGGGCTACACGGAGAGACTCTGTCTCGAAAAACAAACAAACAAACAAACAACCAAACAAACCAAAAAGATGGGATGGTGGCACTGGTGGAGACAGAGGTGACAGCTGTAAGAAATGTGTGGACTAGGGAAGAAGGGTGTGGGCTCAACTTCCTGGTCCCACCCTCTTCCTCATCAGTTCACAAGGGGGGCCCAAGAACAGTCAGGCCTGTGGTAGCCAAGGCAGCACACTCATGGCTGTTCCCTACGGTCAGAGCCGAGGCAGCCAGCAGCTGAGGACAGCAGGGTCCCTGTGTAACCATCTGCCACCCTCCTCCGGAGGAAGCTGGCAGCGGTATTCTGCACACAATCACTTTGGGAAGGACTCTGCACTCTGGTTTCTGGGAGGAGCAGAGGCTCCGAGATGTGAAGTCACTTGCTCCGAGCCACGTAGACTGTTGATGCCAGAGGCAAGAGTGGAATTCACTCTGTGTGTGTGTGTGTGTGTGTGTGTGTGTGTGTGTGTGTGTGTGTGCCTCTGTGCACTGGACGCAGTGCAGGGCCCTACCAGACAGATGAGCTTGGAATATAGCAGGGCCTCCTAGCCAGCCCTGGCCTTAAGCTTGCCTAGCCCTAGTTTCTTGGGCTAGGCAAGCATACATTGGATGGCCTGTGGATATCCACATCATGCATGAGCCTCTCCCATCACAGCTCCAGGGAAAACCCCAAGTCCCCTCCATGGTCTTGCAGGGTCCTGGTCTTCTTGACAAATCTCACCATTCCTTCTTCCCTTGTGGCTGCCATCCCTCCCAGCACTGTGGCACACCCCAGGCCCCTTGCTCTGCCAAGGTACTCTGAGCCTCAAGATTTAAGAGCCCCCTTCCTGCACCTCCTTTGACCTTGGCTCAGCTGCCCTTTCTTAGCACCCACTCCCTGACCCCCTGACTGCCCAATTTGAAAGTGCAGCCCCATTGTCCCTCCCTGGTCCGCTCGCCCTCCTCCCAGGCTTTACCTTCTCCTGTACTCAGCACTCCTGGCTTGCTGGAGATCTGGTGCATTCTCAGCCTCTCATATAGAGCCTGCTGTAAAGTGGGTGCTCAATCAGTACACAGGATCCAGGCCCTTCCTCTTTGCCGCTCAGGGATTGGGTCGGCATGTAGTCACCTGCTCTTGACAAATGTCACTAAGGCCAAGGCAGAGAGCATGGTGCTCCACGGCACCGCAGCAGTGGCTCTGCAGGACTGTGGCTCCAGGTGGCCTGATAGGAAAAGCCACGGATCAGGTGTGCCAGGTAAGCGGTTTCAGGAAAAGATAAGGGCTGCACAGACTCTGCAGTTCCTAGGAATTTGCTGGCAATCCAGGGTGTGGTGGGTGGTGCCGACAGGAGTGGTGAGCCTCCAGGCTCCATGAGCCCCCCTGCCCCCTCCCCATTGTTTAGATCTCTCTGAGAGGACAGGCCCTGCAGCAGGAGCACGGAGCAGCCTTGCAGACTCATTCACATGTGATGCCAGGGAGTGCAGGTGGCTGAGGACAGGGCCGGCCCACTGCGAATGGTGCTGGCACACCGGTGACAGGAAGCAGCTGAAGGCGGGGCATGGAGACTCCCTTGTTGGCCTGTAGGAAACACCAGTTAGCAGGAATCATTGTGCTTCTCAGAACTGTGCGGTCCTGGGGGAGTCACCCAGGCTCTGTGGTCTGGGCCTCAGTTGCTCCTCTTCTGTATAAAAGAATGCACTTCTAAAGCCGAGAGTGGTGGCTACCACCACGGAGCCCAGCACCCAGGAGGCGGAGGCAGGGGGACTGCTATGACTTTGAGGGCATCCTGGTCTACAGAGCGATTTCCAGACCAGCCAAGGCTGCATAGTGAGACCCTGTCTCGAAACAAAACGAAACAGAATCTACCACATCTCCTATGTTTCTTAGACAACTTCCCAGCGCGGAGTGGAGCCACAAAGCATTCTGTCTGGTGGGGACCAGGAAGCAGGGGTGGTCGGCTCTCTGTGGCTTAGACACCAGACCTGCAGCTGGAGTGGCTAGGGGCCATGGGAATGTGGAGGGCAGAGAGGAGAGACTGTGGAGGCCAAGCTTCACAGAAGAGAGGGTTGAGCTGAGAACTGGGAGGGGCTTAAAACAGCATTGAAAGGGCCAGGAGATCCAGCTAAGGGAGATCCTTAGCTGGACAAGTACTTGCCATGCCAGCAAGAGGGACTGAATTCCATGCCAGAACTCATGCAGAAAAAGCTAGGCATGCATGGTGGTGCACACTGGGAATCCCAGCGCTGGAAAGGTGGAGATGGGCGGGTCCCTGGGCCTTCTGGGTTTTGCTGGCCTGCCAGCAGAGCCTACTTGAGTTCCAGGCCAGTAAGAGACCCTATCTCAATAAAGATGTGACTGAGGAATGACAGCTGCAGTTGGCCTTTCTCCCTCCACACATGCACACACAAGAACACACATACTTGTACCTGCAGGCACATGTACACACATGTACACACACACACACACAGACACATACAGACACAAACACACACACAGACACACAGACACACACACAGACACACAGACACACAGACACACACACACACACACACACACACACACACACACACACACAGAGCACTTGAGCCAGGAAGCAGTGATGAATACACACACACACACACACACACACACACAGACACACAGACAGACAGACAGACAGACAGACACACACACACACAGACACACACACACACACACACAGACACACACACACACACACACACACACACACACACACACACACACACACATGCACACACGCAGAGCACTTGGGCCAGGAAGCAGCGATGAGGTGAGTACTTGTCTACACAGCCAGCAGGAACGTCCATGGTCTTATTTTGGGAGGCAATTTGCCCATTTGTAGCTAGAGCCATATGAATGTTTGGGAGTTCCACCCTCGCTTCTGTTGTACAGAGAACAGCAGATGGAGGTGTAGGCTAGGCAAGGTAACTATGACACTTTGGGCCTTGAGAGTCCTGCGAGTGCTTAGGCTGTGGCAAAACCGAGAAGAAGTGGGAGTTCTTCCATCACGGGGCCCCATGCTCTGGAAGGGGATTATGGGGCTCTCGGTCTATTGCTCTCTTTTATTTCCCAGCCATGAGATAACAGCTCTGCTTTGCAAGCTTCTCTCGCACAGTGTGCTAGAAAGGAAATAGGGCCCACCACCTCCTGGGCTGGAATTTCAAAGCCCCCAGCCATGATAAACCTTTTTGCTTCATAAATTGACTGCTTCAGGCTTTTGTCACAGTACCGGGAAAGTCCAGGCTGAGTTAGAATGAGGAAGCAAAAGCAACATTAACATCCAGTCTCGGGCAACAGTTCACCCAAGGGACATGTCATTGCCTCAGAACTTGTCAGGCTCTTCAGAAAGGAAGCTTCCAGTAATAGAGCCATGCTGAAACCAGGAGGCTCTGTGTCCAAGAAGAACATAAATAGACATCCACTATGTAATTCAGTTGTCAAACTGCGCAAAGACAAGTCTGGCCAGGCGTCAACCAGGGCTGTCCCTTGACGGTGAGGTCACAGGAATCTCGATTTTCCTAGGAAAATCTTTGCCAATTGATGCAAGATCTTTCGGTGGCTGGTGGGAGCGAGAATGTCAATGGGAAAAGTTGAATATGCCTGAGACAGGTGACCATGGCCATACGTGGAACACAGGGGCAGTTCACTGGAATCTTCTCCAAGCCCTACATAGACCTGACCTTCCTCCCAGCCTGCCTCAGCCCTGCCTGCCCTCCTACCTGTGATATTACTGCCTGAATTCATCCTGAACTTCTGTATCAATTGTGAGCTGTCTTCCCATGTGGTCTCGGGCCACCCTGGTGCCTCTCCCTTACAGGTCCCGAACCTCCTTACCATGTGAATCCAACCACATTGTTTAACCCAGAACCCTTGAGTGTACCCCTTGGTCTCAGAGCCCCGTGCAGGTGTGTGTCTCACTGTACCCCTGTCTCTGTTTGCTTGGCTCAGCCAGGCCCAGCCAGCCCAGGAGCTCAAGGTACAGACTGGGCTCTCAGTGCAAATCTGTGTTGTGTTGTCGAGGAACCCAGAGTGTCAGGGGGCAGCCTACCCTTATTGGATCTATTTCCCAGGTGAGGATGTGGGGGTTGAGAAGGTAGTCACCTTTACTGCAGGTGGTAGTGGGCAGTAGTGGTTAGTCTGTCCGCCTGTCTGTCTGGCTGTCACATGCTTGCTGAACTGAACTCACTCCAGAAACCTAGTCCTATGTGCCAAATCAGGAACAAGCCAAAGGCACACAGATGGGCAGGTAAACAGACAGGACAAGGCAGGATGGGATGGTATTCAGCCACGAAAAGAAACAAGGTACTAATATATGCCGCAACACAGATAAACCTCAGCGGCATGGTCCTGAGGGTAAAGGTCAGACACGTGGTGTAAGCACACAGTGCAAGATGCCACTTACATGACATGTCCAGCACCAGCAGATCAGCAAGACTGGTGGCTGTCAGGCATGGGGTGGGGGTGGGGAAGTGGGGAGTGAGCAGCTCATGGTCAGGGGCCTCTTTTGGGATGATAAACATGTTCTGGAACTGGACACAGGTGATGGCTGTGTCACATCCAAGGTTGGACTTTTTTCAGATGTTTGCTACATAGCCCAGGCTAGCCTTAAACTCAAATTCCTTTTGTCTCTACCTCCTGAGTGCTGGGATTACAGGTGTGCACTGCCATGCCTAGTTAACGTAGTACTAGTGATCAAACCCAGGATTTCATTCATGCTGGGTAAGCACTGAACCAGCTGAACAGGCCAAACAGAACACATGGGGAGCTGTGTCTGACTGAGCTACAAGTTTTCAGCCTTTGGTTTGACATGTGTGGCAGGTGTATTTGGGGCCCTGGGGTACCTCCCGAACCTACTTCATGTTCTCAGGCCATGCCAGCCCTGACTGCTGTGTCTCCAGGTCTCCATCGAAGGTGTTCATTCAGGGGCCAACTCAGCCTAGGCAGGGGCAGCTAGGAGGAACAAAGACATTACCAGGGACAAACTCTGACAGCAGGGCTTGGGACCCAATGCATACCACCTCTACAGGTCCTTCCCACAGCTGGATTTCAGCTAACTCTGGTTCCACTGAGGGTCTCTAGCCGGGCTGAGGCCAGGTGCTCAACTATAGAGTCCCACCCTTTCCCTTCTGGCCCCTACGTCTACCATCTGGGACCATCCCCGCCATGAGCCAAACTGGCTGCACTCTGTCCTCTGGAACCCAATGCCAACAAATAACGGGGCCTTGAATGCTGCAAACACTCAAAGAAACAAAACCCTTTGAGGTATGAGGGATGCCAGGAAGTAAAATGTGAAAGAGGAAAGCTGGGGATCCCCACAGGGGCTCCAGGCTTCAGAAAAACCTCTGGAAAGTGACAGTGACCTGTGACCAGAGGAGAAGATGGGCAGAGGGGATGGAGAGGAAAGGCAGGTGCTGAGGTACTGGGGTGGACATGGGCTGGGGTCTTCCAGTCCAGGGTTCAGGTGCTACAGGGTGGGATGGGAGTGGCCAGGATGGGCTGCCTGGGTGGGGTCCTCTCCTTGCCTGTTGCACCGTGAGTACTTTGCTGGCAAGACACTGGCATATATACAGCCAGGTATGACATTAGTGTCTACAGGATTATGGAGGCCAAGAAGCCATGTAAGGCAATGCCCAGGAGAGCCGCTGTGGTGGCGCAGGCCAAGCTAAAGGGCCTGGCACCCAAGAGTACTGATATCCCAGATGAGGGAGGGGGGCATTTCTCCTCTGTGTCTTAGGATTGGGTAACCACAACCCCACCCTTTAGTCAAGTGTTCTTCCTTTCCAGAGCCTTCCCACAGGTGCACTCTGAAGTAAAACTACAGCAGAAATCTGGGCAGCTAGTCTAGTCACACCTAAGGGAAACCGGAACAGCTGCCCCTGCGATCCCAGCCGTCTGGAACAGATACCCCCTGCCATCCCAGCCATCCAGTAGATGGGGTGAGGATGAGGAGGGGTGATTATGACTTGAAAGTCTGCCTGGATCACACAGAATTATCTCAGAAGCGTAAAGGTCCTGGGGTCCATCTGACCGTGACCCTGGGTGACAGGAGTAATTCTTCCTCCAGGGCATGCTAGGCAAATACTTTACCTATGAGCTATACTTCCAGCCTGATTTTATTTTTCTTTGAGACATGGTCCCACTAAGTTACCCAGGCTGGCCTTGGACCAGTGATTCCCTGTCTTAGCCTCCTGAGTAGCTGGGATCATAGGCCTGGGTGACAACAGGAATTCTTCAAAACCCATGTGATTCTAGCCGGTTCTAGATTAGAGTGCTAACCTGGGCAATGACCTGCCCTGCTGTGGGATGGTCTGTATGTTAAATTACTCTGATTGGTCAATAAATAAATCACTGATTGGCCAGTGGCCAGGCAGGAAGTGTAGGCGGGACAAGGAGGAGAATAAAGCTGGGAAGTGGAAGGCTGAGTCAGAGAGACACTGCCAGCCGCCACGATGACAAACAGCATGTGAAGACTCCGGTAAGCCACGAGCCGCGTGGCAAGGTATAGATTTATAGAAATGGATTAATTTAAGCTGTAAGAACAGTTAGCAAGAAGCCTGCCACGGCCATACAGTTTGTAACCAATATAAGTCTCTGTGTTTACTTGGTTGGGTCTGAGTAGCTGTGGGACTGGTGGGTGAGAGAGATTTGTCCTGACTGTGGGCCAGGCAGGAAAACTCTAGCTACACTGCCCCCATGTCACATGCACGAACAAGGACCTGCCAGGGAGAGAGTCACCCTCTGCTGAGGGAGCTGATCTTTGCAAGGCTTAGCCATTTCCTTAGGGCCATCGGGTCTTATCATGGGACAGGGCTGCCTGACTGTCTCGAGCCAGTAATGCCATTTGATTGGGCATGGTTGGGGGAACGCAGAACCTGTAAGGACAATAAAGGAGAGCCTTCCAATGCATCTTTCCTGGTAAGCAGAGCCTGGAAAATTCTTCCAGCAGTTGTTGGCTGGGCTGGGGAAGGCCTAGTGCTAATCTAAGTGGGTGAGTCCAAAAGCTGGGCCCTGGGTATTAAGAACATAAGAACTCGGGTTGGGAATTTAGGACCCAGTCCAAGACTGGCCTCGCCATTCATCTTCCAGGTGAAGAGTGTCACACATCAGGCTCTGGGAAATTCTGTCAATAGACTTGGTCACCTACAGCCTGCAGAACTGGGGAACTCTCTTAGAGGAGGGCTGACACAGCTCCTAGCACACTGTGACCTGCAAACTGTGCCAGCACACTGCCTTGCGCAGTGGTAGTCCTGAGTTGACTTCTTGGACCACAAGGACAAGGTCTAGTGGAGTCCCACTGTGACCTGGTTCATCCAAGAGAAAAGCCTTCGTGAGGTGCTCTCAAACCTCTCTCAACATGGGGTCCCTTTAACAGACAAGGCAGGCATGGTACTTGGTTAAATCTTAAACAGGTGGGGGTAGGAAGAGGGGGCATAGCTGTGATCCTGTCAGGGAGGAGGAGTGAGGAAGATCTTGAGTACAAGACCAGTCTGGGCTAGATAGTGAGACCCTCTCTAAAAAAAAAAAAAGAAAAAAAAGATGAACAGGCCGGGGGCACAGTTGGCTCAGTTGGTAAAGTATTTGCCTTACAAGTATGAGGACCTGAGTTTATCCTAAGAACACAAGTGTGGGAGTTTGAAAGAAAATGGCCCCCATAGGGAGTGGCACTATTAGGAGGCGTGGCCTTGTTGGAGGAAGTTTGTCACTTTTTGTTGCCTTCAGATCAAGAGGTAGAACTCTCAGCTACTTCTCCAGCATCATGTCTGCCTGCTGTGGGATATCCTGTATGTTGTGAATATATGTTGCTATGATTGATTGATAAAATAAAATGCTGATTGGCCAGTAGCCAGGCAGGAAGTATAGGATAGGCAGGACAAACAGAGAGGAGAGGCTGGGAGGTGGAAGTCGAGGGGAGATGCCAGCCTGCAGTCCAGGGAGCAACATGTAAAGGCAACAGGTAAAGCCACGGAACACGTGGCGACGTATAGATAATAGAAATGGGCTGAGTTAAGTGTAAGAGCTAGTCAGTGGTAGGTCTGAGCTAATGGCCCAGCAGTTTAATTAATATAAGTTTCTGAGTGATTATTTTATAAGTGGTTGTGGGGTCCGTGGTGCTGGGCAGGACTGGAGAAAACTCCAGCTACATCTGCCTGCACGCCACCATGTCCCACCATGATGATAATGGACTAAACCTCTGAAACTGTAAGCCACCCCAATTAAATGTTTTCCTTTGGAAGAGTTGCCATGGAAATGGTGTCTCTTCACAGCAATAGAAACCCTAACTAAGACAACAAATAAAATGAAAAAAAAATCTGGGAGCTGGGTGGTGGTGCACTCCTTTAATCCCAGCACTCAGGAGGCAGAGGCAGGTGGATCTCTGAGTTAGAGGCCAGCCTGGTTTACAGAGTGAGCTCCAGGACAGCCAGGGCTACACAGAGAATCCTGTATTGAAAACGAAAACAAAGAAGCTGGGCATGGTGGTGTGCACTGTAATCCCAGTGCTGTGAAGGCAGAGAGAGGAGGGTGCCTGGGGCTTTTAGGTCAGCCATCTTGGACTAATTGGTGAGCTTTAGGCCAGTGAGAGACACTGTATACACAAAATCAAGGTGGACAGTACTTAAGTGTACTGGCTAGTTTTATGTCAACTCGACACAAGCTAGAGTTATTAGAGGAGGGAACCTCAACTGGGAAAAAATCCTCTATAAGATCAGGCTGTACATTTCTTAATTAGTGATTGATGGGGGAGTGTCCAGCCCATGGCGGGTGGTGCCATCCCTGGGCTGGTGGTCCTGGGGTCTTTAAGAAAGCAGGCTGAGCAAGCCATGATGAGCAAGCCAGTAAGCAGCACCCCTTAAGGGCCCCTGCATCTGCTCATGCCTTCAGGTTCCTGCCCTGCTTGAGTTCCTGCCCTGGCTTCCTTTGATGATGAACTGTGATGTGGAAGTGTAAGCTGAATAAATCTTTTCATCCCTAAGTAGCTTTGGTCATGGTGTTTCATCACAACAATAGTGACACTAAGACACTGAGGAACAATGCCTGAGGTTGGTTGTCTTCTGGCCTCCACATGCACAAACACACATGCATGCACATATACACATTACCTGCAAACACATGAGCATACACAAATGCAAATATCACATACCGCTAAACCCCAACAACTCCAAAAGTGAGTTCTCTGGGTTGGCTTTGAGCTTGTTTGTGTGGCACTGTTCATTCCTGGCAAGTTGGCATGCTGAATCATGACTGTCTAGGGAAGGCATGCCTGTGTCCTAATCTCTGGAACCTGTGGTCATGACTATTTGGCACTAGGGTCTCTGCAGATGTCAGCAGGCTGAGGATGTTATGAGGTCATCTTGGATCGGGGGGGGGGGGGGGGGGGTCCTTGTCCCATGACTGATGTCTTCAGGGAAGGGAGAGGGTTATGAGGCATGGAGACCCAGAGCCATGTGACCATGGACCTAGAGTCTGGTGACTCACCCATCAGGACACTGAGGCTTGCAGAGCATGAGAAACTGGGAGAGAGGCACGGAATGGGGTCTCCTTGTGCTGTGCTGAGCTTGAGCTTGCGTTTGTGGCCTCTATGGTCATGGGAGAACAAACTCCTGTCATTTCCACCCTGCTAGGAGTGTGTTAGCATAGCCTAGGACCAAGGCAAGGCAGGGTCCTCTATTCCAAGTGCGACCTCCAACTTCAATACACTATGCTGAGAAGGTGAGTCTAGCTCACGGGTGTGTCTGGATGAGTGCAGCTGCTGTCAGGAGGGGAGGCTGAGCTGGGGTGTGGAGCATCAGAAGAGGGGCAGGGCCCAGGTGCCAGGCTAACCGCAGAGCCTGGTACCTAGGGCCTTAATGGCAGTGGGTTCTAGCTGTGGGTAAATGCAGTGGTAGTCTGGGTGGTAGAACCATGAGCAGGGCGATGCTGGGGCACCATGGCCTGCCCAAGGGAGAGCAAGGTATGCAAGCATGCCATTGGGCATCATGTACCCCAGATTAATTCCTGAGAAACCCCAAGTGTCTAGTTATGCCAAACCCACCTTCCTTTGGAGAAAAGCATGTTAGGCCTTGAGGCTTCTTTCCCAGTACCCTGAAGAGCCATGGAGGAGCAGGCAGAAGCAGAAGGGGCTTTCCTTGTCGGGCTGCTTGGGACGTGGTCTTCCCCTCCAGTGAGGGACTCAGGCTGCTGGCAGGCAGGCAGGATGCTGCCGCCTGCCCTTACCTGCCCCTCCTGCCTGCAGTGGGCAGGACACACTCTGACAGATCTCCAAGGAGACAGTGATAGGAGCTGATCTGCAGGGGGACACCTCCAGCCTTGGGGTGAGGACACAAGAGGAAAATGGTAAGTGCCTGGCCCCGAGCCACCACATCAGCCACAGGGGAGTCCTGGTTGGGATTAGACAGATTCCAGAGAGAATCATTTGGTAAAGAGCTGGGGAATAAGTGCTTGGGAAAGTACTTGCCTTACAAGCATGAGGCCCTGAGTTCAACGCCCAGAACCCATGTATACATGCAAGCCAGGCGAGGTGACGCTGGAGAGGCAGAGAGAGGATTCCTGGGGTTTGCTGCTGGCCAGCCAGCCTAGGCAAACAGTGAACTCCAGGCAGAGATGGGTTCTGTCTCCAAACAAACCCACTGGAGAGTGGCTGAGAAATGACAACCATGGCTGACTCTGGCTTCCACCTTCCACACACAAGCATGGATGTTCACACACACATACCACGCCACTAGAACTGACTAGGAGTCACCTAACTCTCCCCACTTTGAGGCTACCTTCCTGAGTTTACTTATAGTAAGTTCCTTCTCTAGACTGAAGCCACCAAGACATGCATATGCCCACATGCCCAAAGCAGGGCTGCTGTGAGGGTGAAGGAAGCTGTGAGGGTGGGTGGGTGCTGGTAGCAGCAAGCAGTTCAGTAGCAACCACACCACTGTAAGGTGGGCTCTGGGCCCACCCTGAGTGTGCACTTCCTCTGAGCCCAGAGTGCTAAGGGCTCTCAGTGGGGGTACTGTAGGGATTCTGATGACTAGATCTGGGAGGTGCTTCTAGTTTTGGACTTGAATTCCAGATGATTCCAACACATATCCATGTCTGTGAAGAGCTGCTGAACCCTCTTCATCCTGTCCCAGCCTGGGGACCCGCACCTCGCCATGCAGGCTTTGGATCAGGATGACTGCACAAGGCCTACCTCCTGTTTCCTCATCTGTATACAGGGGACAGCATGAGGTAAGGGCTCCCCCACCCTCACCTGGGTCTCTCCACCCCTGAGGGCCTTTCTCTTGGAGACCCAGGATAGGCAGGGAGATAGCTGAACCCCCTGACAACTGCTGTTCCTGGCCCCTGTCCACCCTTAGGTCACCCCCGCTCCTGTGCATCTTTCCAATATGTTCCTTCCATAGACTGAAGCTATTCAGACATGTGAATGCCCACAGAACCAAGCAGGGCTGCTGTGAGGTAAAGGAGGGTGAAGGTGAGCCTTTGGTTGATGCCCCAGTGAGCAGAGGCCATTTGGGAACTCCACTTAAGGGACCCCAGAGCCTCCCCAGGCCCAGACATCATGGCTGGGCTTCCAAGGAAACAGGACAACCACAGAATAGGCCAGAAGAGGAAGTAGGCTGTGCTGTGGGCCGCATTTCTCCTGTAAGGACCCAGTATGAGGTTGGGTGTCCAGCTTCTCTTTTTGGGTTTGCTCTCAAGACCCTTATGTTCCCAGGCATTTCTGGGCTAGGTTCAAGCCAGAGCATCTGAAGCTATGAAGAAACCTGTTATTCTAGGTCCAGGGATTTCCAGGGTTCATCTTGATACATGTTGGGGTATGCAGGAATTGTGACCACCAGTGTTACCTGGCTGTCCCAGGTGAGGAGCCCTTCTTGTCCCTATCAGGACAGGCAGGGCCTCACCAGCCCATATCACATGGCAGAGAGCAGAAGGCTTGGAGCAGCTGAGGCAGAGCAAACCCAAGATCCTGTCCCCCTTCGTGGGTAGGCCCTTCCCAAATAGGACTGTTCCCAGAACTGCCTCAGCAGAGCTGGAGATGGCAGTGAGATCTCTAGTTCTTCCACCTGATGGGTGGTAACAGCTCAGCGTTTGATGACCCTCCCCGTGGTGGCACAGCCTACTGCCATGGTGCCGAAGAACAGCAGGCCTCACTCCTGGACCATTGGTTTTGCTTTTTATTGCCAAGTTCCAATTTACAAGGAAGTTCTAGCTTTCGTGGCTCCCTCGGGTTCAGTCCCCAAAGTCTAAATCCTGCTGGCAGAAGCAGGCACTTCCCTGGCCAGAGCTTCCCAGCCCTGGCCTCACTTTGCAACAGTTCTTCCCAGCTTCAGCTCTGCAGGAGGGAGGACGCATTTAACCTTCTACCCATTGTTACAGCGTGAAATATATTTATTACACCTACAAAAGACCAGACCTGGTTTACCTGTGCCTTATTTACAGTTGTGCGTTTCAGAGGCCACAGAGAAAGCCAGTGCTGTCCTTAGGAGGGATGCTATCATCCAGCCCTGGCAATGCAAATATTTGGGAGGGTGCTAGGCTGGCTGCAATAGCAGAGGGTCGGCTCTGGGAGCCTCTTCCACCACCTCCACCATACAGGGAGCTCACCACTACACTGAGTCTGAGCTGGGGGAAGGGTCCTGATGCCCACGCCTCCAAACAGGACGGGGCAGTGCTGCGTTTCTCTATGGTGATAGTCAAAGCAGAGATGTAGGCCCCGGGGCAGTGACAGAAGGGAGAGAGACCAGGGCAGGCATGGTGTGCATGGCCTTAGAGACAAGGCTACTGGTTTTGAAGGCTGACTCTGGGACCTCCAGGTCAGCTCTGTGTCCTTCTGGACCTGGTAACCCTCAGTCCTACCTCCCTGCTGACCGTGGGAGACCTAATATGTTCTTTCTGCCTGGGTCTGCCTCGGGAGCAGCTGGCAAGTTAGTAGGGTGTTCCTGAGGATTGGGTTGTGCCCATTGCCACCAAGACCTAGGTGAGGAAACGTCCTGGCCAGCTGCTTCCTCCAGGACCTCCTCATCAGCAATGGGCCAAGGAGCTCCGCTCACAGGAAGTTCCCATTTGCTCACCTGGAGGTACCCCTGGGTGCCTGGCTACAGGAAGCCTTTGGGGACAATCTTCCAAGCTGTGGGGGACAGGCTTGTCCTTGGTGAATATTACATGGCAGCTGTTCTTTCAGTGTTTGCTTCCCCTTCCTTGGAACCTCCTGAGTGCAGAGAAGAGGCTAGTCACAGAGGGGTGGAACCCACCTGCACGGGTGGGGTAGGGTGGCTGCAGGGTGGAGGAGAGTCACTTGCATTTTATAGCGTTTATGCTGTCCTAGCAACTGTCATCTCAAACCCAAAGTGCCTGCTCCTCTGTCTGTCCCTCCCGGCAAATGACCAGGGAGTACCCAGGGCTGGCTGGGGGGCCCAGAGAGCCCTCCTTTTCAGTGGCCATCACTCATCCCCCTTTCCAGGGCTCTGCTAAACCTCCTGGGACATCCTTTCTTGCCAGGCCTTAGGAGCTTCTGCCTCTGGGCACGCCCACCAGAGTGCTTTTCGAAACCAGAGAGGCCAGTCCACATGGACACTACTCCCCTCCTGGGGAGCACTGGGGCTGCGGGAAGTGAGCCGAACAGGGGTGACAAGGACTGCTGATGTGCAGATGGTGACGTGCCTCCCACAAGGGTGCCCTTGTGGTTAGCCTTCAGTGGATACTGACACTGGGTGAGGCCACATCGGCAGGAAATCCACAGAAGGCCTTCCCATGGAGCCATGAATCGTGAACTGGCTGGCTGCGTGCAAAGGCAGGCTGGGGGCTGACGAGGCAGATATGGGTTTTGCTGGCACATGCCTAGAAGAATGGGATTTTCATACCACAACAAGCTGTGTGGTAATGGCAGAAATGGGCAGCAGAGGAAGACTCTGCTTTTGGGTCATCTGATTTGCAGCTGGGCCTCTGGTCAGGCATCCATATGCATACTGGGAAGCTGGTTACATCTGAGGATGACTTCCTGTGCCTTTGACTCCTGTCATAGCCACGTGGGCTAGGACCTCCATGGTCCCAATGGATCTTTCTTAGATGAAGAGAGAAGGTAGCAAGCCTGCTGGAAGCTGTGCCGATGTGGAGTCCTGAGCAGGGAGCAGATGTCACCCAGGTCACATGACAGCACAGAAGCTGGCCTTCTTGCTCCATATGGCCTGAGAGGGCTCAGGTCTGTCTCTTTTTGTTCAGAAGTATCTGAATGTTTCAGGGAGAGACTTTATCATCCCACTTGTAGGATTGGAGACAGAGAAACAAGTATCATTCAGGAAGAGAGAAAGTGACAGCTGCAACTTCAGAATAAAAACACAGACAAGTTCTACACAAGGGGAACCTAACGGCTGACACTTCTTATGTGACACCAAGCCTTAGGGTTTGAGGACTTTTTCTCTTTGCCCCTCTCCCCAAATATTCTTTTTAAATAAATCTCTTCACCTGTTGCCAAAACCAGAAATAAATAGCCCCAAAGAGACGTTTATCCAGGTGCTTCTCTATAGAGTGCTACCACAGTAACCTGGTCCACTTCTGTGCACACTGGGAGTGAAGACAAGGGAGCTGCCTGAAGGAGGGTGCACCTGGGGCTGTCAGGATCAGAGACGGGCCCGGACCCCTCTGAGGCGGCCAATGCCATCATTTGTACACAGGAGGCTGTCTCTGAGATCCCAGCCTGCTCAGAAAGAGGTCAGAGCAAATGAGAAACTCCAGTGGTCCATGGCTGTCTTGCAGCAAGAGGTGTCAGGGACAGTTTCCAAGGCCATGGAGAACTGTGGGTGCTCCTGATGTGTCCTGCTGTCACAAACTGCACTGGGGTCCCTGCTGGCAGGCTGCACACACAAAGGGAGGTCCCTGGGTGCCCACTCAGTGCTCTGCGGGGCTTGCAGGCTCTGGGTATACAGCATCCTCATCTGGGGTCTCTGTGCCTGCTGTGGCCAGTGAGGGGAGCTGGGGAATGCCAGTGAGGGCTCGGAGGCTGTGGGGATCAACTGGGGGCACAAGGGTCAGCGACTCAACGCTCAGTGTGTCAGCACTGTCCTCAGAGAGCAAGGAGATGGTAGGCTGCTGTGCGGGGAGGAGGCTGGGGGACAGGTGCATGGTCTCCGCCTCAGAGCTCCTGGCCAAGTTCTTGCTGGGCTTGGAGTTGACTTCCATTTCATTCACAATCACCGACTTGTCTAGAAGGTGAGGTTGAGGCTGTTCCGGAGTTGTGGGGGCATCTAGGGAAGGAAAGCAGAGACACTCTCAGCTCTGGTGACACTGTAAACACCTGGCACCCGCTACTCCTGTCCTGCATCAAGGTAGAAAAACCTGTGGGGAGATTGCTGGTATTAGGGCCTGGCCTGGTTCTACCTACTCCTTTTGGGGACCCAGAAGCTGCTAAGTCTCATCTTACTTAAGCCTAGGGGAGTGTGTTGGGACCCTGGGTGCCTGACTTGTAACGGCAGGGAAAACTCAGGCCTCCTGTGAAACCAACCTGTAGATACTGAAAGTGAAACCTGGCCTGGGCACTTGGTGTGCAGGGTGAGTCTGGGCCGACTGCCTGGTGATACACCTGCAATTCCAGGCTATTTCCAGAGGCTCCATTTGGAGATATTTGCCAAGGAGTCCAGTGCAATGGTTAAAAACGAATTGATAGCACTTTCTCGTTTCTAAAATCTTGAACTGTCGCTTGCCTTGCTTTCTGCAGGCACTGAGTTAGCACCCACCAAGGGGATAGGCTGGTCAAGGCCATGACTGTCACAGGTTTCCCACAAGGGCCATGAAGAGGAGCCATGAGCCTCCAGCAGATGTACAGTAGCTGGTTTTTGTTGCTGTTGTTTGTTTGTTTATAAACCCTGATTAGACCGTGGACACACTACTGGCTACTTGCTTTTCAATGACGAGTCAGCCAGGAATGTGTGGCATTCAAGGGAAATACCATCCAGGACTGCAGAGGTCGAGCATTTCAGACTGTGAGAGGAAGTGCTAGGAGTGTCACTTGGGCTGTACATTTATATTTGGATGGATTTTAGGGTTAACTGTCCTTGGACAGAAGATGGTGATTATTCAGCCAGCCCCTGGAGCCACGTGAGGAGACTTAGGGGGCATATGGGATGTTGTTTTGCTTCAATGCTATTCTGGTTGAATTAATTTTTGTTTTCTCATTTAAGCCAAAATAAAACAGAAAAGCGAACGGAACACAGAGCCAAAGGATGGAAGCACGAAGAACAAAATAAAACCAGGCAACATGAAGAATGGGGTGGAGAGCGGAGGAGCCACAGGTAAAGGAAAGTGCACACCAACTCTCCCAGGGCACACCAGACTCCGGGAGGATGGAATCCTCCCTCCGGGAGGAAGGGCCTAGTCAATTCTTTTCCTAAGGGCTTTACTTTTGCTTTTTGTACTGCTGGGGATGAAACCCAGAGCCTCAGGCATGATGCTAGCCAAATGTGTTACCACTGAGCTGAGGTATAGCCTGCCCTTTCTTTAAAGAGAAAAAAGAAGAGGGAGAGAGAGAGTGAGAGGAGGTCTGGAGAAAGCCACTCCCTGTGGCTCTGGGCCCATCCTTGCTGGAGGGGCTGTGGGTGTCAGTGAGAAGTGGTGCAGGAAGAGAGCGGTACGAGCTAAGCCCAGAAGTGCTGTTCCCACAGCTGTCGGTGCTGCTTTCTCCGGCTTTCCACGAACTTGTTCCATTGTGTGTCAACGCCTGTGAGCTGGGCTGGCTTCACATGGATCCTTGTTGTGACCTTGTGGGAACCTGCCGTCTCTGTGTGGCACTCAGTGATCTCTACGAAAGTTTTCAAATGGGTCTGAGCCTACCTTGGAACTTCTCCACGAGGGGTTCATGGCTAGGCAGCTAGGAAATGACTCACTGCAAATGGAACTGTCCTGCTGCTGTTGGTATTGGAGGGACCGGGGTGCAGAAGCATTGCCCTCCTGGATCCTTACCTCTTTCCGGGTTCTCTATGGGGCTTTTGCTGATTATTGAGAATAATCAGGAAGGCAGAAGGACCACAGTCAAAGCCATCAAACAAAACAAGACAACTAACACTGTTACACAGGCAAATGGCTGTCTTTAGAAAAGTAACAACTCTGTTAAAAGGGCAGTTTTTTTTTCACTTTAAAAATACTCCTAGTCATTTTAATAGAAAGAGAGAATGCCCTCTTGCTCCCTCCTTCAGTTGTTGCTGTTTATACTGGGAATACTTCTTGAAAATGGGCACCAAGTTCATATAACCAAAGGGGCAAAAGGAGAAGAGAGGCGGGCTTCCCGGGGAAAGTGCCGCAAGGCCAGTCTCTGTTCAAAGGCCGAGCAGCAAAGGTGACCTGTTGGACCTTTGGAATCTCTTTTCTGCTGATTCCAGAATGGCTACAAAGTGGGCTCTGGAAAGGAGGGGTTTGGACATGGGCTGGGAGGTAGAGCCATAGTGAGAGAGGAGGGTTGAGGGGCTTCCGGCCTCTGCCTGTGAGTGCACTAGGAAGTGTCTTGGCTGACCCTCACAGATGTGATTACAGCTTTAGAGTAGGGCCTTACTGGTCTGTGTAAAGCAAGTGACAGCTTCCAGAAAAATGATATTGACTGGCTGTATATGTCTCGAAAGGCAGGCAAGTGCTGTGGGAAGGAAGGAAGGAAGGAAGGAAGGAAGGAAGGAAGGAAGGAAGGAAGGAAGGAAGGAAGGAGGGAGGGAAGGAAGGAGGGAGGGAGGGAAGGAAGGAAGGAAGGAAGGAAGGAAGGAAGGAAGGAAGGAAGGAAGGAAGGAAGGAAGGAAGGAAGGGCTCCATGTAGCACGCTGATGCAAAGCTCAGAGGGTCAGCTGGCGAACTGAAAAGAAAGTGAGGGCTCCTGCTGATACACACTGTCAGCACACAGGCACGTCAACAAGCATCGGGGAAAGTCCCAGGATGGCAGCAGCCGTGGCCCTGATAAGGAAAGCCAGCTGCTCCCCTCTCCTAGTGATGTTCAAAGTGATTGGGGCACTGGAAAGATGGCGTCCATCAAGGAGGTAGCATTGGGCCTGGATAGCAGCTGCATTTGCTGCTTAGCTTTGGCCAAAGCCTGGGAAAGAACATTCTAGGTTGCTTTTACAAGCTTACAATTCTCTAGTCAGTTGCAGGTATTTGTGTGAACATGGCCTCCAGCTCAGGGCTTACTCTGAGACTACATTGAGCCTGATATTGGATAGGACGTTAGGAACAACTGCTGTGCTCTAGGTTACCAGGGAAGGACCTGGGGGCAGAGGGTTGGGGATGTGTGACCTTAGACAGAGGACGGAAAGGAAGAGAATTGACTTTAGGGAAGCTAAGATTGGGATGGTGTGGCCCAGCTTTCCCACCCTGCTCACGCCGACCCTGTTGCATGTGGCAGGGATATCATGGGCCCAGGGGGGCTCCGGAAGGAGACCTGCCTGATTTGATTGTGCGTGAGGTGCCGTGGCAGCTGCTGGTCGAAGCACTAAACCCAGTGGCCGCCGTGACTGTCGGCCTCCGACAGGCTGAACACTCGCCGGCGTCCTTTCCTGCCACTCCTGACTAGAGGGAAAACACAGGACAGATCATAGAAAGCCTGTAACAATGGAACGGCGAAGGTGAGGTGGAGAGAGACACAGCAGTGACAGACACTGAGCATTAGCAAGAACAAAGGGAGAAAGTCTGTGGCTGGAGTGACCCAGACTGCCAGCCCACCACGTAGACAGGACACATCCATGCTGTCCCCCCAAGACGAGCCAAAGTCAGGAGATCTAAGAAAAAAATTGTTCATTTATGCAACTTTTCTTCTTTTTATTAGACAGAGTCTCATATAGTCAGGGCTAGCGTCAGACTCTGCTACACAGCCAAAGAGAATCCTGGAACTTTGGGTCCTCCTGCCTCGACCTCCTGAGTCCATTACACAGACCCGGTTCATGTGGTACTGGGGATGGAACTCAGACTGTGCATGCCAGACGAGCATGTGGCTGACTGAACTACAGCTCCATCCCTCACTCATTCAACTCGATATGATTAGAGACAGAGAAGGTCCAATCCTGCTGCAAAGTTCAGGTCACTGATAACTTCTGGTCTTGTCAGAAAAATCAGGGGACAGGGATAAAAGGACAAAAGTGCCTGTCAGTTTTATCTGGACCTGCAGAAAGATAGGAACACAGGAGGAAATGCCTGCAGGAAAGAGGGTCTGAGGATCAGAGCCAAACAAATCAGTGACCCTGGGGAGGGTGGCATAGAGGGCATGTGGGAGGTGCTGACACTCACCTTAGACTCATAGTGACATTTGGGGGAGGGGAGGACTTGGAAAGCCCCACCTTGGGAACCAAGGCCCAGGGTGTGCACAGAGCAGGAAATGGGAAGACAGGCACCCAGAGGCTCAGTGGGAATGCACAAGCTGGGACAGCAGCACAGGAACGGTTCATGGTGTGTTTGGGTCATATTCTCAGAGACACTGCAAGGGTAGAGTTAGGAGTGATGCCACAGCACAGTGGAGGACAAGTGAACACCACAGGACACCATGCTGAGGACGGCCATGCCTGTCCATTTCATGTTGGGTCTATTTTGTCACTTAAAAAAAAAAAGAAAGAAGGAAAGAAAGAAAGAAAGGAAGAAAGAGAGAAAGGAAGGCAGGAAAAGGAAGAGAGCACTGTAGAGGAAAGACAACCCTGCCTTCTCCCCAGAGTGCCTGCCCTTTAAGGGCCACTGGACTGGGTGTCTAGAACTTCAGTGTAAAAATTAAGGAGGGATGCTCAGAGAAGGTGCAGGGAAGAAGGGAGCCTGGGGTCAGAGGTCATGGAGGTGCTCAACACTGGGTCCCCAGAAGCCAGCCCTTTCTTTTGCCTGTCAGCCCTTAGGATGGCCAGTGGTGGTTGTAGTGCACAGGCTGACATTTACATTTACAAGGGCAGCCTGACCTTCACTCTAGGATCATTTCCAATCAACACTTTCTGTCTTCCTCCTCAAAGATACTCACAAAGAAACTGTAAAACTTAGCTCATGTGGATGCCAGACAGAAAGGGGCTGTTTAAGGACTGCAGTAGGTCACGGACCCAGTGTCTGAGGGGACACAGCAGGCATTGTGGGCATAGCACGCCAGTTGACTCCACAGGGTACCCTCTCTTGGCTGAGGTCCCAGTTTGTGCTGGGTCTGCAGGTTCTAAAACCACTTCTGGGCAGAGGCCTTGGTCAAGAGGCATAGAAATTGTTTCTCAAAGACAGACTGCCGGCTTCTGTACTCGGAAGGGCACGATTTGCAGGGAAGCTTTAGGGAGATGGGGGAAGGACTCTACTTGTCTCGGACAAGATAGAGGGACAGGGCCCAGTGGGACTTGTGTGAGGACTCCAGACTTGCAGCATTCATTCCTTGGGTCTTGTCTCTAGGAAGACAAGAACCTTTTGCAGCTGATCTGTGCTGGCTGGTGGAGCCCCTGCCTGGTCCCTCCTTGTGAGTTCCAACTGCACACATTTCTCTGTGGTCATCTGATGGGCCTTGTCTGCCCCTGTTCACCTGTGAGAACCCTGCTTTACCACTCGGTGTCCCTAATGTCTGTGCACAGAAGGAACCTGTTTGCCTAGAAAAAGACAGTGCAGTGAGCAAGTCAGGGAAAGAAGGCAGTGCAAGGCCATCTAGTAGAAGGAGGTCTTGGGGCAGGCCTCAGGACCATCTATCCAGGATGGGCAGCCTGCACCACTGATGCCTGGGAGCACAGGCTGGAGCCCCACAAGAAGCTGAGAATGTCCATCCTGGGGAAACACATGAGTCTCTTTCAAACCCAGGCAGGAAGTGAGGTCGACCTGGCTGGACAAAGCAGATGCAGAAATGACCGTCCCGGGCATCGGCCTCTTTCATTCCTAGTGTGGGGTGAGTTTGCATCAGAAGAAAATGTGGCTCTCTAGGGTCTACTGTGCTTTTGGGGACCCCAGCAAACATTGCCCTGATTGGGACCCACACGGCAGCCCAGCCATCTGCTACCTGGGACTACGTGCTCCAGGCTCCACGAGTGGGACTGCGGCTGTGGAGCTGTGCCCACCGGCAACTGTGCGTGACGAAGGACGGTTGTGAGTCAGTTGTTACACTCAGGGCTCAAACTCTGAGTCCGGTCTATGCGCACCCCTGGAGGTATCTGAGAGACTCAGGGGCCATGTCCCATACTCTGCTGGATTGTTTTGGAAGGCAGAACATGGCTGTGGAGTCACCAAGGAGAGGGTTCACATTTGGACTCCCATCTGCCAATGGCAGTGTGGTAGGTAAATCACATGATCTGTCAGAGATGTTATGTTTTCAAATGCAGGAGAGGCCTCAGGGAGGAGGTGTCTAGGGAGTGCACCCAGGCAAGGTGCCCAGGCATAGGTGGCATACACTGGGGTGACCATGCATGGGCTGGGGAGGACCATGAGAAATGCCAGAAAAGTATGAGTCTTCCCCAGCTCTTTACTCCTTCCAGACTGGTGTAACTGGTGTCTGTTACTTATGGGTCTGGTGTGCTGTTCTGACACATGTATAATGTGTGGTCATCAAGTCAAGGGAGAGGAGTACCATCACTTCAGGCACTTCTCTGGGATCAGGAATATTTCAATTTGCTCTTTTGGCTATTTTAAAAGTGACAGAGAGGTATTGGGACCCAGAGCTGCCCTGCTGAATTACTTAGCCCTAGACCTTAACCCTCCCACTTAGCTGTATTTTGTGATCTGCCCCTTGTACATTTTTTTTAGTATTCAACACCATGGAGCAGAAATGGGAAACTGGTCTCTCACAAGCTAGATAGCATCAATCACACACCTTCCCAACCAGATACCTGACCTTGCAGTGGGGCATTGGTATCTGGCTTTGAGGGGCCTGGCTGCTGCTCTCTATACTCAGGAGCTCCCTGGCCTCTGGGAGGTTCAGTAAGTATAAGGTCAGCAATGATCTGTGTTAGCACCACACCCTCAAAACTACTCTGAGGACAAATGGACTCTTGGCAAGGCCATAACTGTACAGGCTGAGCAGCAGGAATAGAAGGTGAATGATGTGGGGAGAGGCTCCTCAGGTTCATCCAACTACCAGCTGGACATCCAAGGACAGTGCCTCGAGCTGATGGTGGCAGCCCTTGGCAGGTTTAAGAACTGGCCAGTAGGCTATGTAGGGGCATCTTCTCTGACCCTCAAATACTGGGCTGCCACTTGGAGCTATTGTCAAACTCAGACACTTGGTAGAGGGACCCCCCTACCCCTTTTTCTGTCCTTGGCTTTCCCCCAGCACAGCCTGATAGGGCATAGGCATGGGGAGAGCAATCTGGTTAGGCTGGACCTTCAGGAACAAAGCATGTACTTGGTTTGGGATGGTAGGAGTACCCTGAAGTGGAGTGTTGAGGCAGAGAGGCTCATGGGCTCCTGTGGGCTTTTCTCAGGGTCAACAGCTCCATCTCAGGGCATCTGATCCCTGCCACCAGAATGAAGCATAGTTCTTGGCTAGGTTGGCTTTCTGAAAGAGGTGAGCTACTGTGGAATGGACAGAAGTGGATGGGTAGCCAATCTCAGGCTTTTACTGTCATGTTACATAAAAAATGGGGCTGGTATGCCTGCTGGGATACAGTGAAAGGGA
The DNA here is from genome assembly GCF_007827085.1 of Peromyscus californicus insignis. Taxonomy (NCBI): domain Eukaryota; kingdom Metazoa; phylum Chordata; class Mammalia; order Rodentia; family Cricetidae; genus Peromyscus; species Peromyscus californicus. The sequence continues at coordinate 102,376,599 of NW_026294551.1, read as the reverse complement.
GCAGACACCTCAGAGGTCCTAAATGTCACTTATTCACTGAATTGCCTGGCCATCTGACAGCCTGGCTAATGGCCCCTGGATTTGTGAGATGCAAAGACATGTTGTTGGCACTGGGCAGGGAATGGTGGGGACCGAGGGATGACAAGGCCAAGGCACAAATAACGAGTGCACGTTGTAGGGTTCATTGGGACAGCAGGGGTTCTCTCTGGTTTTAGGTGTTGGAAAAGAAGTATGTGGCTACCTGCTCACTCAGGTGCTGGCTCTGCCTCCTTAAAAACAGAAGAAAGGTACCTGTAGCTATGTGGAAAAGACCTTCCACCCTAGGCGTGCTGGCAAACAGGAGTGTCTGGGTTCATATGTAGATACAGAAATGTGCATGTCAGCAAGTATGCACACAGCACATGAACATACAATCCTGAACTCCTGTCCTAGAGCAAGGCGAGACCAAGGCAGGGGCCCCAGGAGCTGTTCTTTGCTCTGAAGGATGTTCCATCTGCATTTCCTACTGTGAGCCTGTGAGTAGCAAGACAACTACTTGGATCTGTAGCTAACCTCCAAATAAGTCCAGAATTACTTCCCCCTAGCCTGGGGCAGGGAGAAGAACGGACAGTGAGTTGGAAGAGGTTCCAGTGAGGTGGACCTGAGGGTGACCTTCCTGCCTGGGCCTTGTGACATCAACAGATATGGGAAAAAGTACCTTGTGGGGGTAGCCCAGATGGGCTAGGATCCCCTGAGCCACAGGCATGGGTATAAAGGTGACTCAAACCTTTGCTGGTAAGACAAAAACTGAAAGTATCGGGGAGGGAAGTATATAATACCCAGGAAGACACTGGTCCTAAGGGTATGGGTATGGCACCATGGGCTTTGCCTGGCATGGCCCTCCCCATGATTCCTCATCCATAACTAAACAAGAGGAGGGAGAGGTGCCTCATAAGACATGCTGAGCAGGGCTCCAGTAAGACCTTGGAGGCATAGAGAAGGGAATGGAGGGGTACAGGCTAGAGACATGGGTCCCCTGTAGATCATGGGGTAGTGCTGCTGAGTATGAAACCCTGCACTGGCTTGTCCCCATTTTAGCCCTGCCCTTTTGGCTACATTTGGGCTGTGCTAATCAAGAACCAAGCCTGATGTCTGTCCCCTGTGACCCGATGCAGAACAGACACATGTGTGAAGGCTGCTCATTAAAATACGAGCCCAGGATGAGGCAGGTGGAGGTGGGGCTGAGGCATTATAGTCTGACTCCACTTTATGGACTCTTTCTTTGATGGCCTTTGATTGGTGTATATTAAAGGACAGCAAGATGTGACCCTGCTCTGCCCTGATGAACTCCCTAGGAGGGGCAGGTATGCCTTTGGTGTGACATCTAGACAATGCCAAACACTGAAAGAGGAAACTTGTATGTTCAGGGGCACGAGTCCTCCTTCTCCCAGGGTTCACACAGTCATGCCTGGGAGACCCTGTGGGAGCCCGTGTTCAGGGTCCTCGTGGCTTTACCCAGCAGGTCCGCATAGAGAGGATGATTAGACCACGGGCCTAAGTGCAGGTGTCTGGGATGGTCTGCACTTGGCTGTGCTGGGGGAGGAGGTCTTTTGCTCCACCCCTTGGCGTCTCTATAAAAACCCTGGGGCAGAGACGGTCGGGCCCGTTAGAATAGGTTCCAGGCCCTCTCGAGGCTATCCTTTATTTTCTATCTGTTTATCTCCACAATATAAATCCTTCTATCTAATATTTCCTGCTGCTCACACTCAAGAAAACTCTGGGGAGCTGTGGGGTTGGTGGGTAAACGCCCCACAAGACCCCTCCTGGTGACACACACAGAAGTGATGACACGCCACTTAGGCCAGGCCTAGCTGGTGCCACTCCCTATAGCTCTGTGTATAGAGCCCTACAGAGCAGACCACCCAACAGGCACTAACCCAGCTGGTGGGTGATGCCATCTTGGTCAACCATAAAGAACACCACTGAGGAGGAGCTACGGGTCAGAGGTCACAGCAGAGGTGAGGGTCCCCAGGGTAACCAAAGGTCCTCCCAAAGCCTCCCATATCTCATGGCCAATACCTGCTGGGCTCTGGGTTGCTGAGGGTGTGGAGGAAGAGCCCCCTGAGTCGCAGTGGCTGGTGTTCCCACTGCTGCTGGGGCTCCCACTGGCAGATGGCGGTGATGGTGACGACAGGGACGGAGAGCTATGCTGGTTTATGCACTGGGCCACAGCAAAGCCTGCAAGACAACAGCAGCATGCAACAGGATTAATTAGAAGAGCGCGGACAAGCTTCGCAGAAGGGGTGCCACCCCCATGATGAGTTGGAGACATGAGGTTAGCTTTTGCCTCAAGGCAGCATGGGGGCCTCCATGTCAAGACAACTGGACTGGACTTGTCTCTCTGTGAGTTTTGACATTTTCCAGAATGAGCCGCTCTCTCTGGTCAGGGGCTAATCTGGCTGGGCATGTGTGAAGCTGCTTTCAGAAACAGATGCCATTGACTAGGCCAAGGCAGGGCTGTGGTGTCTGTTGTAGCCATAGCAATGGTTGACTCTGCTTTGGGGCTTCAGGGCTCCTGTGAAAGGTCACACAGGGAGACCAGCATCCTCATGGCTGAGTTTTGGGCCTCATTCTGCCAAAGGGAAGGCAAGCTAGGAACTGGAGAGACCTGGCTGTCGTCCCCCCACTGGAACCCCCTCTGCCCTGGCAGTCCTGACAGGGCAGGCTCAGGAGTAACGAGGGGTCTGCTGAAGAGTCAAGGACAGTCGCAAACTGCCCACCCTAGAGCCACTCACAGGCGTGGAGGCGCCATGGTTTGTGGCCACACAACAAGGGGAGGGGCCTAGCTCTCTAAGTATCTTAGCGACACTTAGCTCTGGGTGGTGAAACCCACTTCTCGGGAGCAGGTGAGCGGTTACTGCAGCCTCTCAGTCTGTTTCTGGTTGTTTACTCTCATGGCCTCAACCATGGGGGTGTGAGACTTCCCAGCAGGCCCCACATGGGCAGTGTGCATGGCAAATGTGTTCTTTAGTGACTAGAGAGATGACTCAGCAGTTATGAACACTGGCTGCTTTTGCAGAGGACCCACATGACAGCTCAGAACCTGACATGTAACTCCAGTTCTAGGGGATCTGATGCCCTCTTCTGGCCTTTGTGGGTACCAGGCACACACATGGTGTACATACATTTATATAGGCAAAATACTCAGATACATAAAAAAATAAATCTTACTGTTATTATTGCTGTTGTTGTTTGAGATAGGGTTTCTCTGTGTAGCCCTGGCTGTCTGAACCTCGCTCTGTAGACCAGGCTGGCCACAAACTCAGAGATCTGCCTGCCTCTGCCTTCCAAGGGCTGGGATTAAAGGAGTGCCACTGCCTGGCAAATCTTAATTTTTTTTTTAAAGAAAAGTGTTCTTTATGCTGGGTGTGGTGGAACACACCTTTAATCTCAACACTCAACCCTCATGAGGCAGAGGCAGGCATATCTCTGAATCTGAGGCCCATTTGGTCTATATAGTAAGATCCTGTCCCAAGAAAGAAACCAACAACAAAAACTCCAAACCCAAAAAGTGCCTCATTATGATGAAGTTCAGTCTTGCTGGCCAGCCCAGGAGCTGTACCCCTGCCTCACGTTCTGCACAGACTGGGGCTTCTGAGCTCTTACAGCCCTCCCAAAGGGCTGCAACATCCGATTTTTTTCTCTACAGACATGGAAAGTTGCAGGAACAACTCTGCTGATAACCCATGAGTCCATGCAGACATGTGGTCCCCACTGCAGCCTCTGGAGCTGGTGCTCCAGAGACCTTACTGCATCTGCTCCCTCAGCCAGAGCTATAGTAAACAAGACAGGGTCAGGGGCAAGTCCCTTAACAGAAAGGGCACCCTGACATTCCTGGCCACTCTTAGTGAACACAATCAGCAGCACCAGCCTCACTCTGCCCCTCCTGCACTGCTGGAACCTCCAGCTCCTGACACTTCCTCCAGGAGGCCCTTCAGGACCAGCCTTACTTGCATAGAACACAGGTGCTGGCCACCGCCTTTTGATAAGTGTGACAGCAAATCTGACTAGATTTGGAATTGCCATGGAAACTCCTCTGGGCCTATCTGTGAGAGTGTCCCCAGAGAGGTTTAACCGAGGAGTAAGACCCACTCTGAACATGGGAGCACCATCTCATAGTCTGGGGGCCCAGACTGAATAAAAAGGAGACAGCAAGAGGAACCCCAGCATTCATCTCTCAGTTTCCTGAATGTGGATGCAATGTGACAAGCCACTACAGTTCACCAGGCCTTCCCCACCATAATGGGATGTATCCCCTTAAACCAGGAGCTCAAATCGACCTTCCTTAAGCTGCTTGCCACACCAACAAGAGAAGTACTAACTCATCAAGTAAAGTCTTCGGGGGACAAACTTTTGGAACTTGGTTTAAATGTAGCCTGGTTACACTGAGTAGAGTCACTGTCAGGGAGATCATGTAGACTGAAAAGCACACACAATACTTCTGCGGGAGCAGTGTGTTCAGCCCCATGTAGTACAAAGGGTAGAGCAGGTTCTGGCCCCTGGGGAAACTTACTGGTCGGTGGGGGTGGGGTTCAGGCAAGGCTCTGCACCTCTTCACTTCCTACACGTCGTCTACAGACAGGAGCCCTGCTCTACACACCCCTTCCCTGTAGACTCACTGGGACCCTGCACTTAGCCAAAGAGCAGCTTTTTGTACAATGTTCATGAAGAACTACTGTTCTCAACTGACAAGCTCACTGATATCCTGGGCCAGGTTCTAGGTAGGGGCAGGCGACTTTAACTGTGGCAACGGCAGGTGGATGGGACCTTGAGGGCAGTCTCAAGCAGGAGCTCTTTTCTGGTAGGCAGTGCTTCCTGCCCTCATCTATAGTCTACCTCAGATGGCTGTTACAGAGGGCACAGTAGGGCCCCTGGGCTGGGAGGAGAAGCCAGCAGAGGAAACACGGCGAACATCTGGCAGATCCCAACACTGCTCAAGAGAATTCCATAGGGACAATGAACTTTATAGCTGCTTACTTCTTAATCACCTACAGTGGTAACCCCCCCGAGTTTACAAGCTGTTTACTTGCCCTGAAAATGAATTACTCTGTAACAAATCAAAGTGTCGGGTGGCTTTTCCCAAGCTGCTGATTTATCCCACATACACACAAGCTGAGTGTTGAACAGGGTTGGGATTCAGCCTTGTGTGTTCCTGAATGAAGAGTGACAAAGCTGGGGCCGTGGGGGTCTCTAAAGACACAGGTCTGCTGTCACTGTGACTTATCTGGAGTGAGGTTCATGCGGGATGAGCCAGGATACTAATGTCCTTTCCTGGGTGGGGCAGAGCTTGGTGGGAGAACACTTGCCTAGCCTGCAGGGTGCCCTGGGTCTTTTGAAAAGAAGACAAGACAGTTCTTCATTTGGGGGTTGGCATCAAGTCTTAGACTGGTAATAAAATTTACATGTAATTAGAGTTGGACAGAAAAAGGAGATCCCCAGCCTGTTCCCTTGTCATTTAAAAAGTATTTTCCTATTTATCTACTTATGGTGTGTGCATGTGTTTGTGTGGGCACGTGTGTGCCACAGCATGCTTATGGAGGAGGAGATGGCTCTTTCCGTCTGTCATGTCGGACTGACCTCATGGCATCAGGCTACAGGTCCCAACCCCATCTGTCATAGTTTGCAGGATCTACTGAGTACAAGTGCTGGGCTTACATTTCCCCCTCTGCTGCTGCTCAAATCTCTCTTCCTTCCTCTCCATTCTCCCCACATGCTGCAGTTTCAAGGGAGCTCTCTTCCACACTAACTTGCCATATTGGAGGATTGTGTGGACACTGGAGAGAACTGCGGATGAATGCCATGGCTGCGGCCTGGACCTCAGAATTCTTGCTTCATCTCAGCAAGGCAGTTCTGGATGAGCTGGCTACAGCAGAGATGCCAGAGGCCTTCTGGGTCTGTGTCAACACACAAGGGCTGCCAAGTCCTTGCAAACACATGGACAAGTCAGAGATCATGGGATGGTTAACAGGCACACAGGCTCCCTAGGGTCTTTTCTACTGATGACAAGCTTGGCTTACCCTGTGTCTGTCTCAAGACCAGCTCTCGGATGTGTACCAAAGGCTGTGGGGGCTCGCAAGCCTTTGGACCCAGTCTGCATCTAGGAACTGGTGGTGGCGGCAGTGTGTGCAATGAGGGGGGTGCACATGCTGACGAAGGAGTGTAATATGGGGAGTGGTGAAGACATGGATGTGTTTGGTGCTGGAGTAAAGCCAATGATGAAAGTTCTCCACTGTTGGCAAAAATGTCAGAAAGCAAGATTAAGTGCCTAGGGAAGTGCTCAAGACGTGGCAAGTGAGGAAAGGTTAGCAAAAGTATGTCCACACATTCCTACTGAGAAAATGCAGGTTTTCCTCCTCCCTGCCCAGAGCAGAGCAAACTGCTGTAGGGTCTGAAGCTGTGAGAGGAATGGGTGGGTTTAGAATGTCTTTGGGGGCTTGTCTGAATTTTCTAAGCTCCTTACCATTAAGTTCTATTATTTTGAGACAGGGTCTCATGTATCTCAGACTGGCCTTGATCTCCCTGAAAATACCTCCTGTCTCTACTTCCCTGAGCACTGAGACTACAAGCCTATGAAATCATGCCCAGCTTATGTGGTGTTGATATTAAACCCAAGGTCCTGAGCAGGCTCAACAAGCACTGCACATCCCCAGCCCTATGAATATTATTTCAGGTCAGGAAAGAAGATGGTAGAGGAGAGAGAAGTCACCTGGAAGCTGGGCACACTCAGGCCTGGCAGTAGCACCCACTATGAGCCACTCTGGTCTCCTGGCTCCCTTCCTGTGAGTTCTCGGGACCTGGACAAACTTCCACAGAGCAGGACCAGGCAGATGGACCCATGCCAATAGTAAGCCATGCCCTTGCTTTGCAGGACCCCTGAGCTGCATGGGGCCTGTAGCCTTCCTGTCTTCCTCCACTCCATTCTGCCATGATTCTGGGAACGGGAACTAATGAACAGCTCTCTGGCATTTATCAAGAACAAAATTACCACCAAAAGGTCAGCCTTCTATTTTAGGCCCAATGACAGAAGGAATATTGTGCATGGAATCAGAATCCCAGGTTCGAGTCCAAGATCTGCCCACTTTGGCTTTGAGACCTGGGATGAGTCCCTTCTTCTACTTTCTGCTTTTAGCTCTCAGTTTTAATAACCAGGTTCATGAGATTTCAGAACCTGAGCTAGTGGTGGTGGTCTACAGGGCATTAGCTAGCTTATATCTCATCTGTGTTTGCTTATTATACTAGTGTACAATAACACTGAGAGATTCCACACACAACCCTGCAAGGCTGCCTTAGAAAACATAGAGACCAGGCATTGCAGGGCTTTGTCCTGACACAGCTTGAACTAGAGTGAGGTGACAGAACTGCCCTCTCCTTTCTGACCTGACTTGACTCTGCTGTGGCAATTCAACTTCATTTCTGTTCCCATTCTTAGATTCCTAGACAAATCCACAGGGAGTTTTAACCCACAGAGACACTCTGAACCACAGACCGATTGGGAGGAAATGGAGCCTCTCCTCCAGCAGCCTGGCCTGGCCTGCAGTCCTCTGCATTTGCTGGGCCATTCCTCCAAACTGCAATTCCCTTTCGTCTCCTTTCTGTCTGTACAGGTTCCTCCCTGGCCCTTCGGAGCTTATGTGCTGGCTTCCAGTTTGAGCAAAAGTTCTCCCTCTCCACCCCAGATGACCTGTCCTATCTGGGCCGTGCATGAGGAACTTGACTGCAAGGCCGTCTAGCATTTTGTTGAACAACTTTCATCACTTTAGCAGCTAGCACCTGACGTCTCCTGAGCCCAGGAGGTTTGGATATTCCTGATATTGCTATATTTCCTATTATTCCTGCAGTTACAGAACCTGGCCACTAGGCATGGCCATATGACTGAGTTGTGGCCATGAGACAGACATCGAAGTGGCATGTGGGATTTCCAAGAAGCCTCTTCAACAGGAAAGAGGGTACATCCTCTATTCTGCTTCCTGGAACACGGATGTGATAGCCAGAATCCAGCAGTCATCCTGACTATGAGGGGGAACTGTGTATGAGGGAAGGAAGAACACTGAGCAAGGAGGAGCTGGGGTCCCTGATGTCTCATGGAGCCCTTACTTACCCAATTCCATGATGCTTTTACACGAGGGCCATATAAACCTCTCTTCTAGCACTTCCTCTGTAGTTGAAACTAACCTTATCTGGCATTGTTGTGGGGAATGCCTTGTTAATCCTGGTCACACTATGAACTGGCTCTGACCTGATAGGGAGAAAACTGCCTGAGCCTATGGGGCTGGTGGTAGTGGTGGGGTGAAGGGATCTGGACATGGTGGGGTGCTGAAGGAAAAGGGGAGGGGCAGGTGACCCTACCTATGAACTCAGACCTTCAGGATATGTTCTCTTCCTTCCGTGGTAGAGGGGAATTTTTGGTAGAATCCAGTGGAGGGACTGAGTTTCTCTCTGAGCTCACACCAGAACTCAGAGATTATAAAACTGGACTAAGACCTTGAAACTGAAGGCCATGAGAGACTGCAGAGTATTCAGAGAGGGACACTGGAGGCTAGGGTTGGGTGAGCCGAACATTTTCTCATCTTCCAAGAAAGCAGGGCCACTGGTCTCTGTGAGCTGTCCAGACCCACGTCGCCTTTCGGGTATTTGACTAAAATGTCACTGTTCCAGGTTAACAAGCACGTGCCCTTTTGGAGTTGTGGAACTGGCTTGACTCTGTATAGGGGATTCCACAGGGGCCTCTCGGAAGGTGAAGTGTGAGGGCCTGCTCAGCTCAGGAGTCACTCCAAGGATCCCTTACTCCGTGTGACACAGGGCTACACCCTGCAGACCACTGGGGACTCACTGCTTTCAGGTGGGTCTGTACTGTTTCCCTTTGAAAACCAAAGCCCACCACCAGAGACACACGCCCTAAAGCCCTACAGCAAAAGCAGCTGGTACTAGGCCCCCATCAGGGTGCGTGCCAAGTGGAAGTGACAGCAGGTAGACTTCTGTCACAGCATGTTGACGTCAGCGTTTAACCTGAGCTTCCCAGGAGTTGCAGCTTGGGGTAAAACCACAGCATGGTGGAGCTCTCGGGACCCACTATCACTGAGAGACCTGCATCCCTGGAAGCCTTTCTAGGCACGACCCTGAAGCAGCAGCAGAGAACACTCAGCTGCCTGCCTTCGGAATTGTCTCAGTCTGCCAAGAGGCTCCCACACGGTGGCCTTTGTCAAGCTTCCTTTTCTAAGCAGTGGAACTCTGGTTTCTACAAGGGTGGGAAAAGGAAGTGCTCTGGCTATTGCAGAGCCCTGCCAGAGAGGGGCTTCCCTGCTGCTTCCCAGATTTTTTCCTGTGGCTCCCACAGTAGAGATCACATACCTTCCAAGGTTGGCTGACAAAGCAAGTGAAGGAGGGTGGGAAGAGCCAAGAGCCTCCCCTGACTCCACAGAGACCTGGAGACTAAGAAGCCCTTCTGATCTATCAGGAAAACACAGTGTGCCAACCTGGGCCCTGGGAGTTATCAGGGACTGGGACCTGCAGCCTTCCGGAGGGGTACATTTCCAATTCTTAAAAAGAAGGTGGGAATCTGGATTTTGATGTAAACTACTTACTGCCTGAAGTTTTAAATGTGGACCCTCCTTTTTTTGAAATAGGGTCTCCCCAAGGTGGCCTGTAACTTGCTATACAGCCCAGGGTGACTTTGAACTTCTGATCCTCCTGCTTCTACCCCAAGTGCCGAGATTACAGGCATGCCCCACCGTGATAGGCTTAAGTAGTGCTAGGGACAGAAGGCAGGGTTTTGTGAATGCCAGGCTAGCACTACCAGTAGGTAGTCCTCACGCTCTTTTTGAAAAACAAGGAATGGCCTATCTAAGTGGGGGGCAGAGCCTGCTTGCCCCTTGTCTGGGCACAAGTTCTGTCATCAGCCCCATCTTAAGCCTGTGGAGGTACCCTGTGACAGCTACTGGGATGAGTGCTATGTGAGTCTGGAGCATAGCTAAGGGTGCTCCGCTGAGTCCTCTGGGCTGGGCTCAGCCCGGGACAGAGGTGCTCCGCTGAGTCCTCTGGGAGCGAGAAGCTCTAATGAGGCTCCAGGTGAGGAAGCACAGAGCTGCCACGGCCTTCACCATGAATAGGGAGCTGAGGGCCACAGGCTCCTGAGCTTGCCTTTCATTAGCAGATTTACTCAGAGGCCATGGCTCAGACTTCTGGCCAGGCAGTGTTCACATTTTCTTACCACACACTGAGATGCTGGGAAACAGTAAAAAAAAAAAAAAAAAGACAGAAAGAAAAAAATCAATCAGCCCTGTGACCTCCTGCAAAACCCCAAGACAGCCAGGGTGGCATGCATGGCTTTACTCCCCACTCGCTGGTTCTTTTCTTGACTCTGCCCTTTCACCGCTACTGCTATCTGCCAGGTCCCTTGGGTGAAGTGGGTAGAGATATGACAGTCTAAGACTTCTGTCTGCTGTGCCTATGAACCGATGATGTTTAGAAGGTCTGAGGTAACATGGAACTTTCTCACTCATGTGTCGGACCCAATATGTCTTTGGAGCCCATCCTTGGGTAAGATGAGGGTGGATGTGGGGAGACCAGGGACCAAGCAGGGAGCCAATGAGGAAAAGCTACCCTAGGAAGATGCCCCCAACACTGTTAGAAAAGCCCACAAGTGGTGCTGGAGAGATGGCTGGATGGTTAAAGAGCTAGCTGCTCTTTCAAAAGACGGAGGTTTAATTTCCAGCACTCACATGGTGGCTTACAAACATGTAACTCAGGTTCTAGGGGATGTGACACTCTCTTCTGGTATTCTTGGGCACCAGGCACAGACAGACACACATTCAGGCAAAATACTCAAACATATTTTAAAAAGCCCATAAGGGAGGCTAGAGAGAGCTCACGTGTCAGAATGTTTGCTGCATAGCATCACAGCATGAGGACCTGAGTTTAAGTCCCCAGCACCCACATAAAAAGCTGGGTGTAGCTGCATGTGTACCTGTACCCACAGTGCTGTGGAGGTCAGAGACAGGAGGATCACTTGCTGGTGAGAACCTTGCTCCAGTCTCAGAGAGACAGCCTGTTTCAAGGAAATAAGGTGGAGAGTGATTCAGCAGGACAGCCAGTGTCCTCCTCTCCGGTCTCTTAGCATGCATCCTCATACACATGTACAGTATACTATCTACTGTCAGACAAACAAAGAAGAAACAGAAACAAAAACGGGGGTTAGACAGACAGACAGCTCAGTGGGTAAGAGTGAGTAACGTTCTTCCAGAGGACTGAGTTTGGTTCCTAGCACCTAGGTCTAGAGGACCACAGCTACTTCTTTCTATCTCCAGCCCTAGGGGATCCAGCATTCTTGGCTTCTGTGGGCACACACACATGTGGCACTCACTCTTCCTCCCACACCTATACAAACAATGATAAACAAGCAAGGGACCAGCTTGAGACCTAGGTGCTGGGTGGGCTAGAGCTCCACAGAGACCCACACAGAAATGAAGGTCTGCTGACACGAGGCACCCTGTGGCCCAGGTCCCTGCAGTCGTACCCTTGCCGTCACTTCCTGCCTCTCTTTAGTGGGACTAAAGATGCAGTATTTCCTAGCTGTGAACTCTGGATCATCCTAAGGTCTCAGGGATGGAGGGGCAGACATGAAAACCAGGGGAAGGGGACACTCTATAGCAGCTGCCATTCTCTGCTTTGTGACCCTTGTCGCAGGCGACTTGATGACTGGCTATGCCTCCAAACACTGAAAGACTTTTATTTCTGGTTAGTTTGAAAGGGATAACATACAAAAATATCTGGGAACTTGTAGAATCTGATAGCCTATAGCTCTTTATCCATGGACAAATCCTCTTGGATTTTAGGGGGTATACGTGAAAACCTGCAGGAAAGAGAAAAGGTTTTCAGTGTCCTGCTTCCTCCCTGTGCCATTTTGTTCTAGCTCAACCCTGTTGTCAGGTGAGGGCCTGGCTGTGTGGGCTACCACCCATGGAGACACCTCAGGGCCAGCTGTCCCTTTTACTGCTGTGGGACCTGACCTGTATGGATGTCAGGTAGTCCTCCCTGCCTTGGACAGGAGCACCTGTCATGGATGGTTGGCTGCCATGTAGACCTGGGCAACTGGTTTGAGAGGCACTCTGTGGATTATTCTGCCTTTGGATTATTCAAACTGGGGGGCACCAGAGCATGGGCTTTCTCCCTAGGATGCCTGGGCATTTGCCTCTCCCAGCCCCTGCCCACTTCTGATGGCATTACCGTGTATACATGAGAGAGCACAGAGCTCCACAACAGTCTCTCAGCCAAGGCAATAGAAAGCTCACCAGCGGCCATCTTGGCTGCCTGTGTTCTGAGGCAGTGGACAAGGCTGAAAGAGCAGGAGAGGGGGCTGTTAGACAGCTGGGGGCATGTCTGGGCAAAGGGGGTTTCCAACCCAGGAACACACAGAGCAGGTGGACTGGCTAAAGGCCTCCCTGACAGGGATGTCCCTAGAGCCTGTGATGGGCCAGGTTTGCTAAGAAGTCTCTTATCAGCTCTGCTCTAGCCTCTCAGGCCAGAAGCAGAGCAGCCTTGTTGGGTAGGTCTCATAATGTGGATGCATCAGCCCTGAGCATTCCACAAGGTGGTGGTCTGCAAAAGCTGTGTGGTGTTGACCACGTACTTAATACTCCCCCGGGGCAGACAGCCATGTGCCTGGGGTCCCTTTCCCATTTGGACTGACCACGTACTTAATACTCCCCCGGGGCAGACAGCCATGTGCCTGGGGTCCCTTTCCCATTTGGACTGACAGAGCAGGGCGGTTTGTTCTAGCAGTGCCATCTCACCAAAGCCATTCTTCCTGTGTGTGTTAACCGACTGGGGTCAGGCCACACTGACAGAGGGCCATGCTGCCTTACACTTTACTACTGAAAGAACCAAAGATGCTATCTGCATGGTGGGTGTTAGATGGGATCAGGGAGTGTGCTGAGTCACACAAAGACCAAGATGGGCACCATCCCAGAACATGCTTCAGAAGCTTAAAGCTGTTGCTCAATGGACAGGACTCTTCTATTAGCTTCTGTTCCTGCAGCCCCATGAGACTTGACCAACCAGATGGTCAGTTTCTGTCATCTGTAAGGGAGAAGTCCTGAGAAAAGCAGAAATTTGGGTACACAGAAATAGGACACAGGGGAAGAGGAGATTTCCTAGGGCTTGGGCTGCTCCTGGGTGATGTGACCCCTGAGGACTTGCTTGCCCAGAGAGCACATGAGAATCCGTGTCTTTTCTTTGTATAAAGCTGTTCCACACCCCCAGAACTGATGAGGGGGAGAGTAGTGTAGGCTAAGCGTCCAGGGGCTTGCATTTTGACTGCTGAACTGAAACTTGGTTTCAGGGAGGCAAGACTTCGCTAGTGACTCACATGCAGGGATGTGTGGCAGGAGAAATGATTTAGATCTTTTGACAAAGCAAGGCCACTCAAGACTGAAGCCTTGCTTTGTCACCATGTGACTGAAGGCTTTAGTCAATAATGTGAGACCTGGCAGCTCTCCTATAGTACCTTTAACTGTCTAAGGCTAGTGGACTTTTTCTTTTTTAAAGATAGGGTAGCTCCAAACTCACAGGAGGCTGCCTCTGCTTCCCAAGTGCTGGGATTACAGGAGTGCACTACCACGCCCAGTGTGACTTAAGATTTTTATACCAAAGCCACCAGTGAGAACGTGGGAGTTCTTGTTATCTGGAACCTGATGTGTAAATGCCAAATTCAATGCTTTCAATACACCCAGGACTGTTCAGTATATCTGACAGAGTTGTCTATAATAGGCTTAAATATATGAAACTCAAATTCAACCCGTTTGACCTGGTTTCGAACAGTCAAACATGGTTCAACACCTACCAAAAGGACTATTAGAATAATTAATGTTGGTCCAAAGGAGGGAGGGACAGGTGGTGGGTATGCAAACAAGTAGCTTTCTCTAATTGTTTCCTCTCCTCGCCCCTGCGGTCAGCACACGCACGTGTGTACACCTCCGCAAGCCCCTCTCTTTCCCATTTCCCCAAATCAGCAGTTTGGAAGTAACTTGGGCATATCAGGGAGAGATATGTGTGCTTCTGAATGAAAATCCACAAGTGGCTCGTGAGGCCTGGGAGGGCTCCTCAGAGAGGCTCCAGTGGGCCCTACTTGCTGTGCTTCCTTGCAAATGCCAAGCTAATGCCTGAGGCATTAAAATCACTCTGGCTCTTGTGCATCTCTAGTTTTGACTTATTTTTTAAAGGATGATTAATATTTCATCATAAAAGTATTGATTTCCTTTAACTAAGAGACTTCAAGTTTGTTGCATCCTTAAGCATGATTTTATTATGTCTTGGGCAAATGTTTTCTTTTCTCCTCCCCCCAAAAGGATGCTTTTGCCTTTGATATAACATGTGTCAAGAAGAAAAGAGGAATTGATTCACAGAATTTTGCATTACATGCAACTTTGAAGGCAGATATCCAGTTTGTAGATTTGAAGAGATGGCTCTAAACCAAGTTCACTTTACCCTGTAAAGCCGTCCTCCTCAGTCAGGCCACTAAATCCAACACAGATGAGACACAGGCAGCACCAAGATGAGGATGATGTGAGGGATGCGCACAGCCAACACCACAGATCTCATCCCATCTTTCACAAAAAGCAACAGAAATCTTGCTGGCTGGAGTACCCTGAAGCTACTGTTCCCTACTCATGTAAGCTGGTAGCTGAGGCCAGCAGTGGAGCTGGGCTAGTGCTCAGTTTTACAGAAGCCGTCCAGGAGGCAGGTGGAGGGCAGTGACTGGCAAGGCAGCTAGAGCTCTGCACTGTTTAAATATTGAACATCCTCTCTCCTTCCTCCACATTCATTATTAACCGGGACCTGCAGAGCTGTGGGCACTGACTTCATTTCTTCCCAAGAATCCAAGATGCAGTGGCCAGTGCCCGGGGCTGGGAACGAGGTTGAGTGGAGATTGGGGTTCTTTCTTTCTTTCATTTCCCTCTCTAGAAATCCTTTCCAGTCAGCCCCACATTTTTAGAGCCTTAGATTCCTGGAATTGTCTCAACTTCTTCCTGACCTCTGGTGCCTGAACACTGGTGATTAGTGCCCCAAATATTGACAGGCTGGGCATTTCCCACTTCACCACAAAAAGCAGTGGCAGAGGGAAGCCACAGGAAAGATGATGCCATTACCAGACCAGCTGGCTTTGGAGATGTCATGGTGACAGGTGCTCCATCATTTGGGACCACTATAGATCCCCAGCCCTGTCCAGGTGTTACATGAAAACAAACAAGTGTTTGGGTTGAGATAAAGGAACCCAGAGCCACCAAATGTCCTTTGCTCAGTTACTAGACATTTGGGAAGGAGCTGGCAGATGTTAGGGACCCAGGTCAGTCATCAGGAACATCTAGGCCATGTTTGGATCACTCCTCCTGAAGATGCAACTGTGAGAACACAGACCTAACTAACATCTTTCTGTAGAACAAGGCAGTCCTTTCCTGGGCAACAGACGGCAGGAGAGGAAGACCCCTCCTGGACCTGGATTGGCAGCGTGGCTGGTTACTAGTATTCCTTTTTCTTGGGTTTTTATCTGTTCAAGGGATTTGTCCTAGATTGCCAGCCTGGGGCTGCCACTGCAGCACTACACTTGAGGTTGGTGTTTCCGCTGCCTAAGGGCTAAATTTATCCTTTCCTGCATCTTCTCCCAGTCTCTTCATTGAGCCCCCCTGTGCTAAGTGACTGAGGACTCAAGCATCCACCCAGCCTTTGCTTTCCCTTGTACAGCCCTCTGGTTCTCTGACAGGCTTCTTTAGGCCTCCATCTCTGATGTGCTCCTTGATGAAGCTGTGTCTTCCTAGCTCCTAGAACACAGCCTGAAAACCTCCAATGCTAAACAGCTCTTTTGAACCCAGGGCTCATGAGTGCCTTGCAGCTTGTTCTCTAGCTGCCCTGCTCTGACATGGGCTTCTTCTGCTTCAACTAAATCAGAAAAGGCTTTCTCCTGGTGCTGGCACACTGCCCCAGGACTGATATTTCACTGATGGATTTAATGTCTGCCGACCAAAGGCCCCCTATATTTCTGAAATTTTCTATTTGTCTCTATTGTCTGCAAGAGAACATGCCCTGCACAGACACTCTCATCAACAGCTTCTATTTTGCTATTGACCTTCTTGGCAGGAAGGAGAAGGAAAATAGAAGCGAGACATGATAGAAGGATCCATCTAGAAGCCCAGGCTGGCAAACATGAGCAAGCATGTGAAGGGGCCTGGTCTTGGTGGCACCTCTGAAGAGCTGGGTGAATGAGAACCCAGACCCAGGTGGGTCCTGTTAGACACACCCACTTAACCCTATGGAATGGCTTCTACTGGGGTAACTGAACATGGATCATTGTGATGTGACTTGCTGAGCAGCAGAAACCACCCTGGTAAAAGTGTGAGGAGGCTCAGTACATTTTGGCTGATCTAGATAGATGGTTAGGACTGAACTCTGCCCCCTCAGAATGGGATCTGGTTTGCAAACAGGGTCATTGTGCAGATGGAGCTGGGTAAGTCGATGGGTCCGAATCCCGTACAATTGTGCCTTATGAAAGGCAAAGTCTGGACCCAGTGATACTCACTACAGTGGCTTCCCTCTGAAATGTCCCCCTGAACTCCTGTACAGCAGCAGTGTGCAAAGGTGGGCTTTGGAGGGCCGAGACTGCGAGAGCTTTGGTCTTCTAATGGATGAGCGCATTGATGGATTCATGATGGGATGACTTTAGCAGGGACTGTGTGCAAACTACGAGCTGAGGCCTAGCTTAAGGTCACTGTGGCTGTGGCCTAGTGGCACTTTGGCCCTGCTTGCAGCTGCCATGAGATAAGCAACTGTCTACCACCATGTCCTTCTACCACAATGCTCTTGCCTTACCATAGACGGGAAAGCAATGGAACTCTGTGATATGGACTGAGACCCCTAAAACCAGGGATCATGATAGAGCATTCCTCCTTAATATGATTCCATCTGGCATTCTGTCACATCAGGGAAAAGCTGTCTCACCAGTACACAGGGAGAGAATACCATGTGCCGAAGCAGATGACAGGCGACATCAAGGGCCACCAGTAATCTCCAGAAGCCAGGGAGAGGCCTGCAGCAGGTTTCTCTTCCAGCCTCACAAGAAGCCAATTCTACCTACCCTTTGACCTCGGACTTTTGACCTTCAGAACCGTTAGACAATACACATCTGTTGAAGCTACCCAGTTCATATCTTGTTAGAGCTACCTCAGGAAACAAAGACAGCAGGGTGTTGTGCAACGGTTAAAGATGAAGTTAAGGAGAGGGGTCATGACACAAGAGCCACAGCACTGTTCAAACAAGGGCCTGTGCTGGGTGTGCTGGCTCACACCTTTAGTTCCAGCATTTTCAAGGCAGGGGCAGGCAGATTTCTGTGAGTTCAAGGCCAGCCTAGTCTGTGCGGCTAGATGTGTCTGGAAATTATGATCTTTAGGTATTAAAAGCCAAACAATACATACACACAAATTATGTTTTGCCCACAGCTGGGCTTTGGACAGCTACAACCCAACATTAAATTTCCATAGGAAATAAGCATGTGCACTCACAGCAAATGGTATCCACTCCGCCCAACAGCTCAGAAATAGTTCAGGGCTGGCTTTGCCACCAATGAATTAGAAAAAATATTTTGGTTTTCAGAGCTATTTAGATTTCAGAACTGTGGAGACAGACTTATGGCCCCAGGCTACGGGTGCTCATACATAATGTAGCTACATAGAGAAGGATCTGGAAAGGGATCAGCCAAACCATGAGTGAGGGGTGTTGAGGGGTAGAGCAGCAATTGGGGAGAACAGTCAAAGACTGCCATGTCCTTTGTAATGTATTAATCTGTGTATATGTGTGTCTGTGTATAAAGTATATGTATTTGTGTGTTGTTTGTATATATGCATGTATGTAGGCCAGAGGTTGATGCTGGGTGTCTTACTCTACGTTCTGTGTCTTATTTTTTTGAGACAGAATTTCTTACTGATGGCTGGCCAGTGAGTTCTAGGGACCCTCTTGTCTACACTATCCTTCCTGCTGTCTCCAATGCTAAGGTTTGTGTGCTACTAAAGATATATGTGCCACTATGTTAGCTTTTTACATGGGTGCTATGGATTTGAACTTCCGTCCTCATGGTTGTAAAGCAAGCTCTTTACCCACCAAGTCATCTCCCCAGCCTCTATTTTAATATTTTTAAGAAACTCATGGGCAACATACACACAACACACACACACACACACACACACACACACACACACACACACACACACACACAGAGAGAGAGAGAGAGAGAGAGAGAGAGAGAGAGAGAGAGAGAGAGAGAGAGAGAGAGAGAGAGAGAGTGTGTGTTTAATGAGAAAAAGAAAACCCAGAGAAGGCAGGAATGGGAAATGAACTGCAGTGTCTCCAACCAGCTCTTGTGATGGATGATGGGTGCTTGGGAGTGAGCTGCCAGAAGCTGCCGTTTCATAGGTAATTTTCTGTGTTCACTCATTAAAGCACAAAAATAAAGATGATGGGGCCTGTAGTCACATGAAACAGCTGACTGGTCCATCTGTTCCTATCATGGCAGCTCATCCCAGGGCTTGGTGACCTCTGTGGAGCAAGCTGCTCCCCACCCTGCAGCCCTGGCATGCTCGCACTGGCGGCTCAGCAGTGCTGCCCCGCACCCCATGGCTATGAAATACAGCCCCTTCCCTGACAGCTAACATGCCCCACTCTGATTCATCATCTCTCCTACTCTCTCTGTCCTTTATTTTTCTGCCCTCCCTGGCCTTTGATTGCTTTTCGGGAGTTTATCATATTGAACTTTTATCCCTTTCCAGGAAACCCTATTATTTTTTTTCTTCCCTTTCTCAATTAATAAATAATTGCCAGAGCACTTCTTTGGACAGAAGCACATCCTGCCTCCTGTGAGCAGCAGAGGCTTCTTCTGGGACTCCTGGGGGCCTGTGTGCAGGGCACATCACCTGTCAGATGTGGAGACCTACTGCTAGTTACACTCGGGGTGCTGCCAGTCCTTTACTCCATGTCTTGGGAGACAACTGCATTTTCATGGCCACCCCCAGGGAGAGGACAGCATTGCAGGGGAGTCCGAGTGCTGAATATAGACAGAAACAGGCACAGCAGGACTTTGGAGACTAAGGCATGGATATTGAGTATTTCCCACAGACTTGTATACTGAAGGCTTAGTCTGCAGTGCAGAAATGGTCAGAGACAGACCTACATAGGAGATAATGGGGCTCTCACTGGATTAACCCATTAGTGAACTGACAATTGAATGGGCTGCAGGAAGTGAGGAGTGCCTGGAGGAAGTGAGATGTGCCTTTGGTGGGTAGATCCCATCTCTTCCCTCTTCCCCAACTCTCTCATGACCAACACCTTAAGATGTTCATCTTAAGGTGAACAGTTTTGCTATACCCAGAACACTCTGTGCCATGATGGAGGACAGACAGACATGGGATCTAGGCTTATCACTGATGCTGACACTGTATGGTGGCTGGATCCTTGAGACTTAGTATTCATATGATGGTTCATCTTGGTAGGAATGAGAAATACCTAAGAGATCAGTAAGATATACTCTGGGGGTGACTGTGATGTTTCTGAGATAATTAAGTAATAGGGGGAGATGTGCCCTAAATCTATATTCTCTATCCCATAGGCTAGGAGTACAGATGGAAAGTGTGTGTGTGGGGAGCCCATAGTACAGGCATTCTCTCTCTTTTTATACATTTACACTTATATATTTGTATGTGTGCAAATGCACACATGTGCACATGCACATGCTGCAGCATGAGTGAAGGATCAGTTTTCTCCTACCATGTGGATTCTGAGGATCAAACTTACATTGTCAAACTTGGTAGCAGTTACCCACTAAGTGATCTTCCTGGCCCAGACAGTCTCTCTCTGCTTCTTGGATGCCATGTGGTGAGCAGCCCTCCTAACCACAATGGACTGAATCCCCTGAAACCACTAGCAAAATGAATCCTACCTCCCTGAAGTTATTCATGCCATACATCACTGTGCAGATAAGGAATGTCTCAGAAAACTGTCACTGGGAGCATGGTATGGTGTTCTGCAGGCTCTGAGCACACCCAGCCCTAACTGCCTCCATGGCATCGGTGTGAACTGGATGGAGCTGCTGGCACATTGTCTCAGTACCTGGGAGCTGCTTCTAGAGCAGTGAGCAGGTACTCCAGCTGCTGCCTCCTGTCCCACACCCACAGCTCCGTGCGTGCTTCTGAGGTCTCACTAGAGCTCACAGAAGTAGAGCTAATGCCCTTCCCAGAAGCTATGCTTCTGGGGTTAGACCACAACCAACTGACTTCTGGAAAGGTATGAAATACAAACACATCGTGACTTACAGGAAGGAGAAGGAACAGGAGGCTCTTACCAGTCAGAACAGTGGATTTCTCTTTAGTCAAAAAGAAACGGGAAAAAGGCAAATTTAGAAGAGGAAGGATGCCAGGTTAGTCTGGACGGCATCAAGGTTTCCAGATTGTTCTGGCATGTGCAGCAGGGTGCAAGTTCTTTTTTCATATTTGGATGTCTAAGGAAAATATGGCCTAAATGGGACACAGATGAGTGTGCGCTGCCTGGGGGTGGCTTCATGACAGTCCAGCTAGTTGGAATGGTACTTCTGACACAATGTTTTTCAGAGAAAGAGATTCACTGTGTAGCCCAGGCTAGCTTCAAACTCTTGGCAATTCTCCTACCTCACCTCCTGAGTTCTGGAATAACTGGTACATGCCACTATATCCAACTGATACAGTATTCTCCACCACAATCCATTTAGGGTATTTTCCCTTATCCAGTTCTGATATAATTAGTGGGGGATGGGCACTGCGCCATCTCTGTGAGCAAGTCAGATGTGCCCTTCTCACTCCCCATTCTGCTTTGCTGCTCATTTTCTTCTATATGGCACAAGTATCTCATTTTTCTAGTCAGGCTAAGCCCAGGAACATTCCCTCCAACAGGACTCAGAACACAACCAGGTCAGGAGGTACTCACATGCTCTTGGCTGAAGGGGAAGAAGAGGGACAATTACCGCAGGCCAGCTTCTCTGGCCACAGTGATGGTGGCAAAGAGAGTTCTCTGGTCAGTCAAAGTGGCAGGAGCATCACACAGGCAGTGAGGCTCTCATCTGCTGAGGATCCAGGCAGCCTGCAAGCCAATAGCTTTCTTGTATGCAGGGCCTTGTCTGGGACATATGTTGCCTGGATTTGCCCCTTCTCCTCAGAGAAGCCTTCCTGAACCCTAGCTCCAGGTAACAGTGCTTTCCTGAATATTACTCCAGCTCTTGGAACAGCACCTCAGGGCACCAATCATGATGGACAATTCTGGAGCCTCTATGGTGGCCACAGAGCCTCCATGATCCAAAGGGACTGATCTGCTTGGCTTACCCAAGTCCCCAGTGAACAATGTCTGGCACATACAAAGGGACATACAATGGAGTATTAAAGCTTTGCTGGCTCCTTCCCTCCTCATCCACTCACCCATCCACCCACCTCCTTTATATATCCATCTATCATTCCATTCATCCTTCTCCTATCCATCTGTCTCCTCCCATCTTCCTCCATGTGAGTGCACACATCTATATATCTATCCAATGTTTACTAAACACCACCGAGATGCCTGGGATAGTCTAGGTCCTAGATTCTAGGAGCTGGAATTTATCATTATACAAAGCCCAGATCTGCCTTCCCCAGTTTACAGTTGAGTAATGGTTTGGGCAGGATGTGGAGGGGAGAAGAGGAGGAGAAAACAATGTGGAGAATAGTGAGTGCTACAGAGGTGCTGATAGGCAGGTGGCTTCCCTGGCCTATAGACTGCTGCATTTCCCTCCTAAAAGGAAAAGGCAGGGGAGGGCCATTGGACCCTTGCCTTCGAGTCTGGCCACTCCTCCCAGCCATTTGCATGCAATGCTGTCTTAATTTGTTTATGGCACAGCGATCTTAGGAGAGGATGGAATACATAGGTTGTGAGAAGCCTAGGTGAAGGGGCTCTATCTGGGTGGTTCTGAGGAAGCCATCGTCCATGCTGGATAAAGGCTTTCCAGTGCAGCTGCTTTGAGATCACTTACCCACTTGTCAGTAGCCTTTCACCCATGCTCTGTCAGTGATCCCAATACATTCATTCTGTTATCCCTGGGATCTTAGGAGGAAGAGAGAG
This sequence comes from Peromyscus californicus insignis, assembly GCF_007827085.1. Lineage (NCBI taxonomy): Eukaryota > Metazoa > Chordata > Mammalia > Rodentia > Cricetidae > Peromyscus > Peromyscus californicus. Next base: position 102,354,408 of record NW_026294551.1, on the reverse strand, counting down.
ACGCTATACACAGTTCTCCCAGGGAACAACAGGATGCAGGCCATCTTCGAGTGAGATGGGAACCTGTGGTGGCTTCCAGTACAGGAGACACACAGATGGACTTAGACCTTAAAAGGATTGTTCCCACCAGGTACTGTGGTGGTTTGAAAGAAAATGGCCCCTAGAGGAAGTGGCACTCTTAGGAGGTGTGGCCTTGTTGGAGTAGGTGTTGGAGGAAGTGTGTCACTGTGGAGGTGGGCTTTGAGGTCTTCAATGCTCAAGCCAGGCCAGTGAGACAGACCACTTCCCATTGCTTGCACAACATGTAGGACTCTCGGCTACCTCTCCAGCACCATGTCTGCCTGCATGCACCATGTTGCACTATGATGATAATGGACTGAACCTCTGAACTGTAAGCCACCCCATTAAATGTTCTCCTTTGTAAGAGTTACCATGGAAATGGTGTCTCTTAACAGCAAAAGAAACCCTAACTAAGACAAAGCTTGTTTAATTAACCAGCTTTCTATTTTTCATGGTGCCAAGCCCATCTCCACAGGAGGTTTAACTGGGCCCAACTCCCCATCTGCTTACATATTAGCTATGTCTGCTTCTGACTGCAAGGGTAGAATTTCTTTGTGACAGGAACCATATGGTTCTAACAAGTCTAAAATATTTACTATTTACTCCTTCAAGAAAACAGCTTGACCAGGCATGATGACACATGTCTTTAATCCCAGGACTAAAGAGCAGAGGCAAGGGATCTCTTTGAGTTGAGGCCAGTCTGGTCTACATACTGAGTTTCAGGCCAACCAGGGCTACATAGCGAGACACTGTCTCAAAAAACTCAAAATTAAAACAAAACAAAAACAAAACCAAAAATCCCAAACAAAAAACAAGCCTGGTAGTGGTGGGGCATGCCTTTAATCCCAGTACTCAGGAGGCAGAAGCAGGTGGATCTCTGAGTTCGAGGCCAGCCTAGTCTAGAATGAGTTCCAGGACAGCCAGGGCTACACAGAGAAACCCTGTCTCAAAAACAAACAAACACCCCCCCCCAAACCCAAAACAAAACCAAAGCAAAAAACAAAAACAAACCCCTCCAAAACAAAACAAAACAAAACAAAACAAACCCCAAACCCCACCAAAACAATAATAACAAACAAAAAACCAAAACCAAACAACACCTCCCCCAACAAACAAAAAGCAATAAATAACAAAATAAAACAGCTGGGTCCTCGCCTAGGAGACAGGCGCAGGCAGGTACAGTCAAGGATGCTGCCTAGCTTTGGTTCTATGTTCAGTCAATGGCTCTGGATACCAGCTGATCTGCACAGGGACATGTTCTTAGCTGTCTGGCCTTTCCTACTAAGTATGGGCTAAGGTCCGATGGGCAGCCTGACCTGAGACTGACCCTGGTGGCCAATTGTTTTCCTGCTCAAAGGGCTGTGTGACTGTCAGCCTGGCTTTTGAAGACCCCAGTGGCTCACTGGACCTGACAGATTCTGAACAATTGCCATCATTCCTGTGAGGCTTCACCCTGCTACCTTCTGAGGACCCATGCACATCTTGGCCATGCCACCTTTCTGGACACACTGTATTTACCTACAGCCTTCCTCCTGTGTGCCCCACTATCTCACTGGACTACTGCTACTGTAGTTTAGGTATTCCCTTCCCAGAAACCACTAACTCCTGAGAGAAGCATCGTCTAGAATAGCTGTGAGTTGTGAACCCTTTGACAAATTACCTCCCCAAAATATTTACATTACAATTCATAACAGTGGCAAAATTACAGTTATGAAATAGCAATGAAAATGACTTTAGGGTTGGGAGTCACCACAAATGAGGAACTGTGCTAAAGTGTCACAGCATTGCGAAGCTTGAGAACCACTGCTCTAGGATCTTCCCCTCTCCAGTTTTTGAAACAGAGAGTGATACAGAATTGTGCCCATGAGGAGTTTGCTAACTGCCACTGAACTGGCCACTCCTAAAACTGGATCTAGGGTTTCTGTGTCCCACCCTAATACCCAGCCCCCTTTCTATTCCAAGCATGTGAGGGAGCACACTCCTGTATAAGAGGAAGGCCATCACAAAAGGCAGCTGGTCCATGGGAGGAGGGAACTTAGTCATATAATTTACTGTGCCAGGGTACCCACAGCTGGTGTAGTCACTGCATTGTTACCAGGAGTCCTCTTGTGAAGCCACATACATACAAGAAACTCAGGGTTTCTTAGGGGGGAGAGATAAACTGAGAAGACACTGGGAAGAAGAAGGGCAGGTAACAGGGGTCACCAGCCAGATGAGGAAGCAGAAGATGAATATATGCTGTGTTGAAAAAAGGTACTGTCACATTGTAGAGTAGAGATAAGAAATATGGGTTAATTTAAGATGTAAGAGCTAGTTAGCAACAAGTCTAAGCTATCAGCTGAGCATTTATAATAATAAGTCTTTGTGTGGTTATTTGGGAGCTGGCCGGTGGGACAGAGCTGACTGGTAGGACATGAAAAACTCCATCTACAAATGGCACTCAATGTCTGGGCCATGTACATCCACATAAAGCCTGAGAAAGTTAAAAAAAAAAGTTCAGAACAGAGAGTCAAAAGTCACTGGTGACCGCTTTCTCTAGGGTAAGTTCCATGCTCGTGGCAAACAGAGGCATGGCTCTTTTAAGGGGCCCTGCTACTGAGCACTTAAATGGGGTTTATGAGCAGTGGGTGGTGTACTACTTGGTGGCAGTGTGAACTCAAACATTTCCCAGAGTTGGGGTGGTAAACATGGCTCCCACTGGTATCTCTGCCTTGAGGATAGGCTCTCAGAGAACCGAGGAGGGGAAGAGCCAGCTGCCAGCACACCATGAGCTAAGCTGGCTGCGGTTTAAGTTTTGCTCATGCAGGCAGAAAAGATTACAGATATACAATAAAGACAGTCCAGATGAAAGAAAGCTCTAAACAGGTTACAGTATGTTAAAAAAATGTACATAGACTTGAGAAGGAAAGGAGAAAGGATATAGACAGCCATAGAAAAAAAAGAATAGTTTAAAAATAATGAAGTCCTTAAAAAGGAATAAAGTAATATAAAAGAAAAAAAGCCACATAAAGATGGAAAATATACACAGGGAGTCTGGATCCTGTATGTTGTCTTTAAATTTTTTGATTGCTGATGAAAAAGTGACAGCTGCTAAAACACATTGGATTAGGGAGGCTGCTGGATTAAACCAACCTATATATTTTAAAAATGTCTTAACTTCAAAATGGAAGTCAAAAGATGTGTTGCTTTGGGAAAGAGGTTATGCTTTTATTCCCACAGAAAACAAAAGGCTATGGATTCACTGAAGATGGCCAGGTTTGATTGAGGAAGACCCCCTGAAAATCCTGGCTACAGACATAAAGAAATAAACCTAGAAAAACTACCAAACACGTGATATATATTTTACCTACTTAAACATAAAACAAAAAAAAAATCTTTGTCTAATTTGTGTACAACATAGAGTCTGTATTTGTATTAATGCAGATATGCATGTTACCTTTAAAAGTTTATACATTTTTAGAGCAAGGGGACCAGACACAGATAAAAATGGATGGCCCAGATGATCTAACATCTCAGAGCACCTCTGCTGCAGTTTCCTCAGAGTTCTACACCCAGAACAGCTTCAAGGCTGCTAGCTAAGATGATCAAGCTTCATAAGCTACTCCGGCCAAGACTTAACCATTATCTTGATTTTTCTCAAGGTTCCCCCAAAGATACCAGCACCCACAGACAACAGGAAGTAGTCTAGAGAAAACAACGCCCACATTCCCAAAAGATGGGTTATGGATGTTTGTCATCATTTGGGAGTGGGAGGCTACAAGTTGTTATTGGCCATGGTAAAAAAAAAAAAAAAAAATTAAACAAAGGAGTTAAATTCAAAGATCTCTTTCTAAAGGAAAAAAGGGGGATATGATATAGAAATGATGAGATAAAAGGGTAGATTATTGAATCTACTTTAATCCAAAAAGCAACTATTAATCTCAAAATATTTTACATTGGTATAGATTTTGATTTATTGATACCAATTTAAAGTTATTTTTCTTATATTGTATGTATGTTTCTACTCTTGTTTGGGGTATTGTGCTTATGTAGCTCATTTTAAAATGTAATGCTTAAAAATATAATGTATAATTAAGAAATACAGGTTAATAGTTAGTCATCTATGATAACAGAACTTATAATCATGCTAGGTATGTTCTCAACAGATATATTTAGATAGATAGATGGTCTTCAAACACTTCCAAGACCTACAGAATATGGCATTTAAAATGTTTTAATAACATAAGGCTTTTCATGACAGTGAGACATGTCTGCTCTTGGCAGCACCAATTTACTTCAAAAACGATGATAGGCATTGAAGAAATTCTATATAGAGTTTGCTTGCTTTATGGCAAAAACTAGCCATTGACTTAAAAACAAAACTGCCCTTCCCTCAATTGCTGACAGTATACTGTCCAAACTGGACTAGCAGGACACAAAAGAGAGTGACTGCCAAACTTTGCCAAGACAAGGTAGGACAGTCCTTCAAAATTCTCTGCTTCTCAGAAATGTCTGTCAGATATTCTAGGTCTATATACCAAAGACAGATGCCCCAATGTTACAGAAGAACTCTGGGTGACTGTCCAGGCAGTCAGATGTCCCTGTCATTAGGTAATACTATACCCTTCTGGGATCATTGATGGAGTTAAAGACTAAATAATTAGATTTAAAGTTTCCTTAGTTATGATAAAAGGTAAATTAGGTATAAAACTTCAGACTCACAAAGATAAGGCAGATAATAAAGTATGTTTTCTAATTTTGCCAAATACAAATGGACTGGATATTGTAACTATAACTCATACTTGATAACTGTTTTGTTGTATATAATTTTACTATGTTAAAGTTAAAGCCTTCCTTTTTAATTAGACAAAAAGGGGGAAATGTTACAGAATAATCCTTTTGTATACTGTGAAGATGTATCTTTGCCAAGGTGCCTTCTGATTGGTTAAATAAAAGAGCTGACTGGTCAATAGCTAGGCAGGAAGAGATTAGGTGGGAGAGTCAAACCGAAAGGACACTGGGAAGAAGAAGGGCATAACGGGGGTTGCCAACCAGATGCAGAGGAAACAGGAGATGAACATGCTGTGTTGAAAAAAGGTATTGCAATGTGGTAGAATGTAGGGAAGAAATATGGGTTAATTTAAGATGTAAGAGCTAGCTAGCAATAAGCCTAAGCTATCGGCTGAGCATTTATAATTAATAATAAGTCTCTGTGTGGTTATTTGGGGGCTGACTGGCAGGACAGAACTGACTGGCAGGACACAAAACCTCCGCCTCCAATGAGCATACCTGTACTCATATATATACTATGCACACATAATAATAATGATAATAATAAAGTTTGGCTGGCCCTGCACAAGTCCTCAAGCTGAGGACCATCCTATAGGCTGGAACTACGTTTTTTTCAAGACAGGGTTTCTCTGTGTAGCTCTGGCTATCCTGGAACTTGCTCTGTAGACCAAGCTGGCCTTTAAGTTAGAGATTCGCCTGCCTCTGCCTCCTGAGTGCTGGGATTAAAGGTGTGTGCCATTACGCCTGGCTTGACTCTATGCTTCCTAAAGCTGAGGCTGGGGCAGGCTGAGCTCTCAGGGTTAAGTGAGGGGAAGCTTTTCTTTGCTGCCATGGGGTTCAAGCTGATGGGCCTCTTGCTCACCCAGCTGACTATCCCTAGGATGCCATGGAGGAAAAACTGGAAGAAGGCTTATGTGTCTACTGGGAGGAATGAGAACTAACCTGAGGGCCATGCTGGGCTGAACTGAGCATGCCTGGAAGCCAGAGAGTAAGGCAGCTGTCCAGCCTGAACCTCAGAGAAACCTCATGCAAAATGAGCACACGGCCATTTGTCCCTGTGATACTATGTGTGTGGAACACACTACATCTAGTAGATAGTTGAGGGCATGGAAGCCAAGAGGCCTTGCCCCTACACAGGGTTTCCTGATGTAGGCTGCACATGCTGATCTCCATCTGACTCTTCTATTGACTCTGCCTTGCCACCTGCTTAGGGAGCCTGTATCATCCTCACTAGACAAGGCATCCTCCTTAGAGGATATGACAATTCGAATGGTGCTTACAGCAAACTTCATGTGGCAGAGCCACCAAGTCAAGCCCAGCACCCAACACCAAGAGGTTCTCAGTGAATGCTTGCTGAAGAAGGAATGAGTGGAAATACAACTCCACTCTATTCACAGAAGCCCTCTTATAGATTTAAAGGCAATGAGCTAAATTCCACCCCTGAAAGTCTTGACTACACTGTTCAGTTCTCAAACTTTCTGGATTTTCACTGCAGGTTGGGGCCTTTTCAGTAATATCATCTTAGAGAGCTCTGGATGCAAGTCACTCTGGCTGCAGAAAAAGTCGGAAAGAAAGCTATTCACATGTCACATCTACTGACAAACATGCCTGGTTCAGCAGCCAGGTGTGAGGGCCTAGGAGGTAGGGCCACGTTAGAGCCTCTCTAGGCATAGTCTGAACTTCCTCCGGTCTGTCCTGGAGGCATCTCCCTAGACTCCAAAGGCTGTGGAGCAGATGGACCAGGCAGGTTTTCAGCAACACCACACAATGCTATGTGGCTTTCGGTGAGCGTTCTGCCTCTCTGGCCTTGGTCTCTTTACCTGCTCAAAGAGGAGAGTGATAGCAATTCTTCCCAGGTCACTGTTAAGGGGTGGTGAGATACTCAGCTTGTGGCTGGCAATGCAGGTAGGCTTGATGTTACCCTCTAACCAGTGGAGCCAAGTTCTTTAGATGTTTCTACCTTAGAACAGCTGGCAGGGAGCAGAACTGTGAGCAAAGTATGACACCACCTCCTGGTAATGTGACTGACTGGCACTTCACTACCTTGCAGACTCACTACTCACTAATCGAAGGCACTCCATCAATATGGAGGTGCTGCATGGGGATCAGGGCCAGTAGTGCTCCCAGGATCAGATCTGTCAAACCAGGAGGCTTACCTAACTGCCCAGATTCTGGGAGACCCCATTAGTCTCATATGCTGTCTCTATCCCCTACATACCCAGCAGGAGTAAGGAGCTCAGACAACTGCGAATCAGGTCCACTTGCTCCTGCTTTAAGTGTCTGAAGGCTGCCCTCTCCCATTCTCTCTGTGCTCTAGCATATGGCTCCTCCATGCCCAGCAGCTCAGGCATGACAGCCATTATTACTATGCTATCTTCCCCATGGGGCTGTCTCAGCTAGAGTTACTTACATAGGCTTCAGAAAGCCTTGTGCACATGTGCTACATGAAAAGCCAATGCTCATAGTCTGCTTTCCTGGTCCCATAGCATGGCCAGTGGAGTCAGAGAGCCCCGGCCAGAACCCTGTGAGCACCTGAGGTGCTGCCTGGAGGAGACAGGGCATAAGCCCGGGTGCTCTGGTCACCCGCTGAGCTCTTGACCCTGGGTGCCGCTTTTTTACCTGAGCCGGCTCCCTTCTCATTATGACTTCAGGTCAGTGGTTCTGTAGAGCGCTGGCACAGCTGCATTTCTACTGTAGAAGAGGATGCTAAGGCAATCCAAGGGCTCTACAGAACTTCACAGGACATCTAACGGCAGGTGCGGACTGAAATTTGGGACCTAACTCTAGGGAGTGGGTCTCAGTCATCTTTCTTGCCATGGCTTCCTTGGCAGAGGCAGGGAACTGTGGGAACAGTGCAGACAGGTGCTCAAGTGGTAGCCTTCAAGTTGTTGAGTCCAGCACTTTTGGTGGGTGCTTTCCGCTGGCCAGCTCAATGGCCCTTTTGCTGGACAGGGCAGAGATGGGAGGACAGGTCAGGGAGAGGGGGACATAAGCAGTCAGTCCACCAAGCTAGGCACTATTCTGACCTGATGTGTGTTCCCTTGGGCTTCTGGCTGGGTCTGGAGGAGGGGCGAAGCAAACACATTTTTTTCCATGTGGTCCAGGGGTGTTTAGGGAAGGCTCATTCCATGAACACCTGCCACTTGGATGTCCCCAAGGTTTATGAGGACACTGCCAATCTAAGAGGCTGGAGTATATGTGGAACCTGGCATCTGAGACCTAACTGCTACCTGTGAGGTCCCCATGCTGAGAAAGCCACAACAAAAAGATACTTTATCTCAGAAGCTCTGCAGAACCCTCTAACCCACTTAGCAGGAAAGGGAAGAACAAAGAGCAGGAGGTGAGATGTTTCCCAGGAAGCCAGGAGAAGACCAGCCGCAGGTCTGCTCTGAGCCTTTGACACTGCATTCCGAGTCTTGCTTGCCAGGTATACACGTGGGATTAATTAACTACACATTTTCCAGCTGCCATGATTAAAATAACCTGACACGGGCAATTGAAAGAAAGGGCCATTTTGGCTCAGTTTCACTAGTCCACCATGACATGTGAACCATGACAGCAAGAATGAGGCAGTTAGATTCACAGTTAGGGAGCAAAGAAAGATGGACGTGGTGCCACCCACAATTAAGGTGGATCTTCTCACCAATTAGTCCATTTGTCCAATCTGGATAGTCCCTCATAGGCATGGCCAGAGGCTAACCTAATCTAGATATTCCTTTAGAGGAATGCCTACAGGGTGATGCTAGATCCTGTCATGTTGACAATATTAAATTAACCTTCACACTATATTTTTCTGTATTTCTCTATTATTACTACTACTACTACTACTACTACTATTATTATTATTTGGCTTTTCAAGACAAGGTTTCTCTGTGTAGTCTTGGCTGTCCTGGAACTTGTTTTGTAGATCAGGGCAGCCTTAAACTCACAGATCTGCCTCAGTGCTGGGAGTAAAGGTCTGTGCCACTACGCCTAGCTTCTCTCCTTATTCTGTATAAGTAGCCTAGTGTTTAGCACAAAGGTGGCATTTATAAATTTGTTTTTAAGAGAAGGTCTCATGTAGTCCAGGCTGGCCTTGAACTATGTAGCTGAGGATGACCTTAAATTTTCCTGTCTCTACTTCCTGAATTATAGGGATGTAGTCATGTGCTACCATGCCTGGTTTATGTGGGGCTGGGAATAGGACTTGGGGTTTTATGGACACTAGACAGACACTCTACCAGGTAAGCCACATCCCTAGCCTGTAATTGCTATTCTGGGACACTATATGTATGCCACACCCATGACTCTTTGAGGACCTCTGCAAATCACAGCCCCATCTAGCACACTACCACTGGCTCCCAAAATCACACCTTCAATTTTGTTCTAGTTTTTCTTTTGATGTTTTGAAACAGGGTTTTGTCCTCTAGTCCGTGCCAGTTTGGAACTCATTATGCAGTCCAGGTTGTCCTCAACTGTGTGACCCTCCTGCTCCAGTCTCCCAAGTGCTAAAGTTACAGGTGTGTGCCACCATGCCTGGCTTGTACTTTTAATTTGTCACTCCCAAGTGGAACCTGAGCAGGTGGCTTTTTAGGACTCAGCCCCCAGCAGGGCTCACAGAGACTGTAAAGAGTGCTGGTCCCAGTTCACAGGCTGAAGTATGAGGAGCTGCTGTGAAACAACTTGTCACACTCGGGTAATATTGACTTTCAATCCTTTGAGAATTTGAGACATTAAAAAAATCATAGAGGCCTGGACTATAACTCAGTGGTGGAGTACTTGTCTGTAATGTGTAAGGCCCTGGGTTCAATCCCTAGCTTCATAAAACAAAATAAACCCAAGCAAACAAAATTTACACACACACACACACACACACACACACACACACACACACACACACACACACACTCCTGTGTGTTTTTTTAAGAAAAGCACATTTATACACATGGAAGCACTTGTATTTCAGTACGATGTTGCCTACAGAGGAAAAAGGGAAAGGCCAGGACTGGAGAAGCCTACCTGCAATCCCAGTTACTGGAGAGGCTGAGGCAAGAGGACTGCAAGTTTGAGACAGTCTGGACAATTTCAAAAAATCCTACCTCCAAATGAAAGAATTTAAAATGGGGCTAGGGATTGTGGCTCAGTGTCTATCTAGCATTAGGCTCTGGGTTCCATGGTATAGGAGCAAAAAACAAAAACAAAAACGAAACCCAAGAAGCTGTCCATCTGAGCAGAAGGACCAGAGAAAACCTATCTCAAGTCTCCCTCTGGAAGGCCAAGCCCAACCATGGGTAGGCCAGTCTCTGGAGCTCCCACAGGCCCAGAGAGAACAATCTCTAACATGATTGCTGGATCAGATTCTGGGCTCAGCAGGTGCACTCGCTGGCTAACTGCACAAGGGGCACTGGAAGCAGAAATGGAGGCTCTCTGACACTTTGCTCAAGCTGGTGCTGTGGCTTCTCTCTAGCCTTAACCACAGGTTTCACTGGACTCAAAATCTTGCTAGGTGTACTGTCCAGCTATTTCTGGATCTACCTCAACACCACTGTTGCTAGTGAAAGCTTAATGCAAGAAGAGTCTTCAGAGGTGCTTATTATCTGTTCAAGGACAAAAAGCTGGCTACAGCCTAAGAATCCATCCATAGGGACACTGGCTAAGAAACAGTGGTCAGCTTGGATGATGGACTGTGAATGTCAAAATGAATGAGGGAGCTCTTATGGAGTAACGTAAAGAAACTTCTAAGATAGATTGCTGAGTGAGAATAGAGGACATTTTGGTTTCTTTATAAAAGCAATATAAACCTATATTGGATTGTTATGAGCTTGAGGCTAGTCTAGGCTACAGAAACGCAGTTTAAAAAAAAATCAAAGAAAACCAGTGCTATCCAAAAGGAATACAAATATTTTCTATACAAAGAAATTAGCAACCATAATAACTGAAGGCCACAAATAATTGATCTAAATATTAATCCAATTAACCATTTAATCTGAAATTCACAGTGAGTTAATTTTGCTTGTCATTATGACAGCTTGGTGTACACTACACTGCAAGTTCTTTGAATATTTAATTTCATGTGTACACCTCTTTTTTTTTTTTTTTTTTTTTTTTTTTTTTTTTTTTTTGTCTGTCACATGGCTCATCATTTTATTTTTTTTTTTTTATTTTTTTTTTTTTTTTTATTTTTTTTTTTTTTTTATTTTTTTTTAATTTATTTTAATTTATTTTGCAATACAATTCAGTTCTACATATTGGTCACGGATTCCCTTGTTCTCCCCCCCTCCCGTCCCCCTCACCTTCCCCCCAACGCCCCCCCCAATTTGTGTTGTTTCTCACTTGCCAGAAGGCAAGTGCCTATGAAAAGGTTTGTGTTGCTCTGTATCTTGCATGGTCAACTGGGAAATCAGAGATTAGAGTCCAGCCTATTTGGATGAGATAACAAGCATTCAGAGTTTAGTAAACTGTAAAGAGCTGTAAAAATGTAGAGGGTATGCTTGCTTGATCAGAATGCCTCGTGTTCAAATACATACCATGTCATGCCATAAATGATATCTTTTCCATAAAAAAAAAAAAAAAAAAAAAAAAAAAAAAAAAAAAAAAAAAAAAAAAAAAAAAAAAAAAAAAAAAAAATCAAAGAGCAAAGCCGTCCTACAGTGGAAGCACATTGTGTTGCACAGGAAGCTGCAGGAGGAATGCAGACCAACCCCAGGAAAGGCTCCTGCCAGAGGCTTCTTCCCAGATCCTCCTCCACCAGACCTTTCCCAGCTGCAGCCAAGTCAAAGCCCAAATCCACTGGGGCCTGCACTCTGACTGTCATCCTCTGCTGCCCTGGAACCCTTCATAGTTTCAGTTACTTCCAGGACAAATCTGATCTTTCAGCAGGCCCAAAAAGCTCTTATCCACCTGACCCTACCTAGCTCTCAACCAGTCTTTCTTCACCCCTTCCTGGCAGGCACAACCCTGTGTATGCTGAAGCTCAGGCAGAGTGCTCCCTCCCTGATCTGGGCCGCCTGCACAGGGCCAGCCTAGCCTTCAGTAAGCACTGGCTCAGAGGCTCTTCCCTTCCTCACCTAAGACAGTGAGTGCACTCACCATATGACTTCCTTAGAATTCAAAACGTCCCTTAAAACATGCCAGTCTTCTCCTCTGGCAGGCCACGACAGAAAGGGACATGTATACGTCAGAGTCAAGGACTTCTGCCTGCCCCTCCCCCCGACCTTTGACACTGTTATTGCCACATCTCTGTCTGCTGTTTTTTTTTTTTTTATCACTCTTAATGAGTTCCTGTGAATTACCTAACTTTCCTCCCAGCTGTCTGAACATCAGCAATACTACTTATTCAGCAATTCACTCTCTCAGATTGCAAAGGTAGGAACAGTGGCTAATTCTTGGGAAATGAAAAAGTGGTTTCTCAGACCCTGTTCCAGAAGCCAACTGGGGTTCCGTGAGCTACTCAGAGAATATCTGAGGCAAAATATGGAATCCTGATGAACCTTCATTTATTCACACATAAAAGCAAGGGCCAGAACAGTATACTTCTGCAAACACACTTTATTTCTTTGTCTCTGTTATTAATTATCTGCTAAGAACAGATAATCTTTTTGTCTGCAGTTGATGACTCAGAAACAAAAAATAAACATCAAAAGAGAAAGACCTTTAATCCCAGCACTCGGGAGGCAGAGCCAGGCGGATCTCTGTGAGTTCGAGGTCAGCCTGGGCTACCAAGTGAGTTCCAGGAAAGGCGCAAAGCTACACAGAGAAACCCTGTCTCGAAAAACCAAAAAAAAAAAAAAAAAAAAAAAAGAGAAAGAATTATTTTCTCAGGGATAAGATAGTTCAGTCAGTAAAAGAACCTGAGCTTGATTCCCAGAACCCACATTTAAAAAAGCTGGGTGTGGCAGCAGACACCAGTGATCCCAGAGTTGGGGAGAATCCTTGAAGCTTATTGGCCACTGGCCTGGCCTAATTAGTAAGTGCTAGGTCCTAGTGACAGACTCTTTCTCAAGAAAACAAGGTGAACAGTTTCTGAAGAATGGCATCCAAAGCTGACCTCTGGCCTCCACACCATTATCACTACATGCACATACCTATACTAATCTTGACTTTCAACTTGACAGACTTGGGAAACCTCAATTAAGAAATTGCTTCCATCAGATTGGCCTGAAAGTACGTTTATGGGCATTTTCTCAACTGCTGATTGATGGTGGTGGTGGGGAACACTGGTCGGTATCGTCCCTAGGTATAAGAAAGGTAATTGAAAGCGAGACAGTAAGCAGCAACCTTCATGATCTCTGCCTCAGTTTCTGTTCCAGGACCCTGACCTGGCATCCCTTGATGATGGACTGTAAGATGAAATAAACCCTTTCCTCCCCAAGTTGCTTTTGTCTGGTGTTTATCACAGCAACAGAAAACAAATTAGAACACCAACCCATACGTGAACACACAAGTCTGTCTTTTCCTTCGGCTGCAGACCTCTGTCCTGCTCTTGGTTCATTAGGGAGTAGAGTGAAGTGGGATGCAGCGATAGTTCAGGGGGCCTGTAGCACAATGACTCCATGTCTTCAGAACGGAAGACACGCTGGTTTGTGGGGTGGAAAGCAGACAGCCCCAGCTCAAGGCCACTCAGAAGGTGGATGACCTTCGGCAAAATGCCCCTCTTCCCCCACTGCAGATTTCCCATTGGCAGACTTCGAATGATGATGGCTTCCTAGAGCTTGTTGTGAGGCCTTAGAGGGTAAACCCTGGCCCGGTCCCCTCTGCAAGCCATGAGCTCTCAGGTCAGGGTATAAAATTTCACCCACTCTTGGGGCTGGAGAGTTCAATGGTTAAGAGCACTGCTCTTCCAGAGCACCCAGGTTCAATTCCCAGAATCCACATGGCAGCTTATAACTGTCTGTAATTCCAGTTCCAGGAGACCCAACAACCATGACAAAACACCAATGTACATAAAATAAAAATAGATATTTAAAAAAAATTTCACCCACTCTGTCACACCCACAGTTGAACCCAAACAGCCTCCTGTTGGGTTTTGAGGATCACACTTGGGTCCCTATCCTTGTGTGTCAAGCACTTGGCTGACTGAGTTGTTTCATGAAGTAGAAGCATTCCTATGTATCACAAAAGAGGCTATGCTTGAGTTTCCTTATGAGTTCATAGTTAGGAAGCGTGTTTAATCATTTTGAACCCCAAGGGCCAGCTCTTAACAACAGCAGACAGGGACAGCAGCTCTGCTTTGTCATACTTGTCACCTATGTTAGGGAGGTAGACACGTCCTGGGCAGATGGATGGATCACTCTTACACACAAGAACCTAAGGAGGTAGATGACATCTGTCTTTCATGCTTTTTGTTTTGTTTCTCAAGACAAGAGTCTTACTTGGTAGTTCTGGCTGGTCTGTAATTCAGTGATTCACCTGCCTCTGCTGGGACTAAAGTCATGTTCCACCACCATGTTTTGTGTTTTCAATTGTGGATACACACACACACACAAAATTTTTTTTACTCTAGCTATTTGTAAGTGCACAGTTCAGCAGTGTTAAGCAACTGATATCCCTAAGGCTATGTATCAAGTGTAAGGTGAAGCAAGAGGCTGGATCAGGACCCAGGCCTCTGGCTCCAGGGCTTTAGTACAGACACACAAGTGTAACAGAGTCACCGCTGTGCCATAATGCTAGCATAGACCTGTTTGTTCTGCCCTGTCAGAGAGGCTTACTTCCCAAGCATTCCCAGGCAGACCCAAGATCAAATGCTAGGAATATAGGGTTTCAGTCTCTTCTCACACCACTTGCATGGGTTCAGGGAGTGTCTGCTGCATCTGAAACACTGTCCAATGCAGAAAGCTGCAGGGCACACAGTCATCTGGGAGGTCTGAGGTAGGTCATGCCCTTGAGCAATGAAGCAACATTCAGTTCTTGAGAACTCAGCTTCTCCCTCCCTCTACCTCCTAGGAAAGGCACAGGCCTGGGGGCTGCTTTGCTGGGTGGTTGAGCCCTATGTCTTTAACGAGACAGGGCGCTATAAAGACTAACTGCTCTTGTGTCTGTTCAGAGAGACTTTGGGGGCCATATTCCATGTGGGGAACCTTATAGGCAGGCTGTGCTTTGATAAAGCAGCTCCTTCTAGGGCTTCCACTCCTAGGCCTCTGACGCTTTCTCTTCATGACTGCCTCCTGGCTGACTTCTTGGTGGAAGCCACCCCCACCCTTGACTTGATCTCTTCTGTGTGTGGTGTATGCTATGCACATGCATATGGAGGCAAGAGCAAGGCACTTCATGCTGTTGCTCTCACTCTGTCTTACTATTTTGAGACTGGGTCTCACACTAAACTAGAAACTCATCTTTTTGACTAGGCGAAGAAGCTTGTGGGATTCACCTGCCTCTGCCCCATAATGCTGAGGTTATAACACACACAGGCATGCCTGGTTTTTTATGTGAAGACTGGGGATTTGAACTCGGGTCCCTATCCTTGCAGAGCAAGTGCTCTCCCCACTGAGCGGCTCCCTAGCTCCTAAGCTGACCTCCTAAAGTCTGATCGATCTCTTAGAGATGAGTGTCAGAGCTCAATTGCTGCTGGTTTGCTAAGGTGGATTCTAGTGTCATTTCTGCTTTTTCTCATTGCAGGCCGAGAACACCACTGTGCAAGTGAGCCAGCCACTAGCCTGGTCTAGAAGTGGTCTGGTGAGAGCATTTTTCTGAACGGCGTCTTGGCTGCTCTCTGTTTATCCTGTAACCTCTGTCACACCGAGACTGGTAGCAAAACTACGTGAGCTGGTACAGTTAGCACCAAAAGCAGCCTTGAAGCAAACAGGGCTTAAAGACAGGCTCAATCTACTTCCTGTGAGCTGTGAGGTCTCAGTCTGGACCTCAGTTTCCAATCGGTGGAGTAGGGCAGGGATGCAGTTTTGAGAGCTGTCTGGAGGAATTACGTTTATAACATGCCAGTACAGTCAAATTTCCCCAACAAAACCCATACTTCTAGAAATAAACAGGATTTCTGCAATCATCTTTTAATGTTTGAGGCAGGGTCTCTTTGTGTAGTTCAGGCTGGCCTCAACCTCTCCATCCTCATGCCTAAACTTCTAGTGTACTGGGATTACAAGTGTGCACTATACATCCGACAGTGTGGGCTTGTCTTGGACCAGGGAGGCCTCAGGTGGTTGTAGTTAGGCCTTGATTTTGACAAGCAGGAGGTTCATTTCAGATCAGATATGTCACACTCAGGGATTAAGAGAAACTTCGTTTAGCATCTAAGGTGCTCAGGGTATGTGACCTCAGTCAGGCTCGTGACTTTGGGTAGGTCACTTCTACACATGAAGAGAGGGAAACAGAATTATTGAGAATATCAGAAGAAAATAACTTATAGAGCGCTCAGCAGCTCAATCAAATTTGCTTTTTAAAAAGCAACAATAAAAAACAGGGTAGGAATCAAATTTCTGTAGCTCACTGGTGCAGGCCAGTCTAGGCAGGGAGCTTAGGTCCAGCAGGAGAGGCTGCAGGGCTGCTGGCCTCCTTCCTGTCTGACCCTAGAAAGGGTATTTTGTCTTGGGGCGCTGAAGCAGACAGCTGGCTCTGTTTTATAATCAGAACAAGGAAAGCTTCCTGGGAACCCCCACCAAGAGGACATTAGCACCTCACATATCATCCCTGGAGTGGAGAATCAGGGCTGATGTCCACGTATAAACACTCTGAATCTCAGTGCCTGGCTCCCAGCATCGACACTCCCAGCCTGTTACCCTGCCATTCTTCCTGGGTTACTCAGCTGCCAATGGTGCCCTGGAATGGTAAGCTCTTCCAGGGAACTATTAAGTGTTCTGGGCCAAGCATCTGATAAGGCTGGGCTGTTTGCCTTGATGCCACCTGGAGAGCAGCCCTCCCCAGATTCTCAGGATTGATTTGTGTGCAAGCCTGTGGAGCAGAGAACACTCTTGAGTGTTGTTCCTCAGGTGCCATCCAGCTTGTTTTCTGGGACGGGATCTCTCACTGGCCTCAATCTTACCAAGTAAACTAGGCTGGCCAGGCAGTGAGCCTCAAGGATCTGCCTGTGCCATCCCCACAGTCTTGTCTTTGGCTCCTCACTGCTTATGCAGCCATCACTTTCCCAACTGAGTTATCTCACCAAGCCCTCCTCTGGGATTGAAAGGTCTGCCCCAAGGCAGACAGCTCCTCAAGCTAGCAGGAAGCTGGGGCAGGAGGAGAGGAAAGCAGAGAATGATCCCAACAGCACCAAGTTCAACTCTGCTGGTACCCCAACCATGACCGAGTGGTGCGGAGCCAGACTTGTACAGGACAAAAAAGGCCAGCCCACAGCAGGTATGACTGATGGTAAGACAACACACACCCATTCTCTGGGTTCTCCTCCTGCTTGAGCTGTCCCCCTGAGCACTGCCTAGAGAAACAGGTCCCTTCCAAGTCTCTTCCATTCTAAGGCAGGGCCATAGTGCAAATGGAAAAGAAACAACAATTTCAGCTAAAAGTTGAAAAGACTGAGGAGAAATGGTTTGGCAGTTCTTAAAACATTAAATGATCATTTGGCTACTGCAAGCTAGGTATATGCTTTGGAGCTAAAACCTACACATAAAGATTCCTAGTTACAATAACCAAAAGTCTATTTAGTGGGGAGAATGAATTAGCAAAATGTGGTATGTCCATGCAAGGAACATAATTCAGTCATAAGAAAGTTCTGCTGGGAAGAGCTTCTGCTCTAGGATCTTCACCTGGCATTTATGGAAACATCAGTCTAAGGGCATGCTGTGCATATCCTGCTGGCCATGGCAAATTCTGGAAGCAGCTACTGCCATCAGGGCTTGGAGCACTCCTCAAGCAGCTGCTGTCCCCATGCTGGCTACCACTGACATTCCCTTCCTGACCAGGTGACCCAAGCTCTGCTCCAAGAAGCTGACCACTGGTGGCAAGAGCCATCAATACAGAACAGATACATCAATACAGATACACAGGATTTGTAACTTCCTAGCCAAATGGATGGAGAAACACTTGAGAGTGGTTAGCTGATACCTCTGCAGCCCAGCTTATATTCCACCTTACAATTTTCCCCAAGGAAGTGTGAGAAATTCTTCCATCAAATACAATCAAGTTTAGAGTCTAAAGGAGAGTCACACTGGCCTGTGCACCACTTGGGACACAGACACAGATGTGTCCCAATCAAGTGAACCCTGAGAGTTGCCCATGCATAGGCTGGAGTTGGTTTCTATGCTTTGAATTGGTAAGAATCTCCATAGTCAACAGCCTGGGCTATCATTCCAGAAGGTGGCAAGGGTCACACATGGCATCCCAAGGCCCCAGAAGGTAGCTGTGAATGCTGCAGAGAGGAGGCCAATGGCTATCCCTCCACCTGGCTCTCTTTACTCTGGCTTCTGCAAAGCCCAGGAAGGCAGTTGGGGGAGGGGCATGTTCTGTAACAGGCAGCTACCCTAAACTATTGCCAAGGTACCCCTGCTTGGGAGACACATGTCAGTCTGGCAACAGAAGTTAGATGGTGGTGTTGCTGAAGATCTGGGTCCTGGTCCTCTTACGTTCCCTGAGCAGACTAAGCCCCTAGATGCCTGAGGTCCTAGAAGGGCCATCCTTGTCTTCTTGGTGTTCAGACAAAGAAGACAACTTGGGAGGGGACCTGCTCCAAGGCTGACAGGATCAAGTGCAGGCTTACATTTCACTTGACAAATAATTAACGAAGCCACCGCTGGGCACTGAAGTAGAGTGGTGAACAGAACAGTTCCACACAGTGACATTCTCCACGGGGGAAAAGAAACCACACCTAGGCACACAAATATGTCAGCCAGGTAAGGAACTGAATCCTACTGAGAAAATAAACCAGGGCAATGTGGCAGGGGGGGGGGAAGGGTGTGGCCTTGATCAGCAGAGAGATCATGAAAGGCCTTGGAGGAAGCAGCCCACACACTGACTTGGGCTATCACTGGGAGGCAGGCACCCAAGACCTAGATAAAGCAGCCAGTGTAAAGGCCATGAGACAGGGCAGGATTCCATGGCACAGCAGTGGTTCTCCAGGTGTGCTCTGGAGCGGGTGAACAGTAAGACACCCTTTCCTTTTGTATTCCAGAGGTCATGGGAAAGCTACTCCTTAAACAGACCAATGCAGAAGCACCCAGGCAGGTCTGACTGCTACTGTGCCAGGCATTAAGATCCCAAAAATGTAAAATGTGAACAGTTACCATTCACAGATAGTTATACTTTTGATGTTTTATATGTGATAGACTATCAAGTAATTAGAAAAAGCATTTTTTTAAAAAGTTTCCATTTCTCGTATTATGAACAGTGACAGCCATAATCCACAAGAACTCAAGCCCTCTGGACTCCTGGGACTTTCAAAGCACACGAAGGGGTCTCAAGCCCTAGCCGTGAGGAGTGCTGAAGGGAGGCAGAGGATTGATGAGAGGGTTGCTGCGCTGCTCCAGTGAGGAGAAGCTGGGGGAGGATGCATCCTAGTGACCGCTTGAGATGAGAGGGAGAGGTGGAGGCTTCTGGGAATATTCAGTTGATGGGAACTGGTCCCATGGAGGAAGTGGCTTCTGTTGTGATCTACTGCGAAGTCTGCAGGGGGCATCTTCTGGGGTAGAACAAGCACTGGGGTACTTGTAGAGGAAATTAAGCAGAGTTCTTGAATAGGTGCTGGTGTGCTAAGTGCTGGGAAGACTGTGGTGGGCTGCCATCCTTCCTCCTACATAACACTCACCCTTCTAACAGCTTGGGGCACAGGGTTTCTAAGTATCTTGTAAGTACTTTCTCTGGTATCAAGTTATGCAGTGGGGCTTGGAGGAAGGGGATGTCAGGTCATGGGGGACATAAATGACAATGTCTTTTCCCTGCCCAAGCTTCATGGCCAATTAAGGGTTGGATGGCCTCCTGCAGCAGTTCCCTGGGACATACTCTAGCCCTCACAGGTATGGCCTCATATCCTCTGCTCCTGGGACCAGCAGCAGGACACAGCAGTGTCCGTGTTGTGCCAATCAGCAAAGGCCGAGGCTCTACTCTGATGCTTGATGATCTCATAGCCTAGCCCTGGCAGCACTGGCAGGGTTGGAGAGACAAGGAAGAGGGCTGCTATCACCTGGCACTGTGCTAACAAAGAGATGGTGCGGTTCCTGAGGACGGGTATGCTCGGCCCTGGGCTGTCACATCCCACCTGGTTCTAAGGATTAGCTAGAAACAGGACTCAGGCTTTTCTCCAAGTTCTGGGATGGAAAGAAGTGTGATGCCCCAAAGAGGGAATTTCTTACCAGGCCAGGGTGTGTTAGTTGACCTGCACTCGGTCATGGTGGTTTGTATTGACTGAGCAACCACTGTTTCCAAGGAGGTAGACCAGAGGACTTTTAACAAGGAGACCCCAGATCTAGAAGGTAGAACCATTTCACACCTCCTAGCTGAAGATGAAGACAAGCTGCCAGGCATCTCAGTCTAAACCAGCCATTCAGAGAGAAAGCTGTCACAGGCAAAGGGCTGCATAGTGACTTTTTGTTTCTGCTGTTCACCTTAGGACTGCATATACCAGGATTTAAAACCTTTCCCTAGCAGGGGGTGGTGGAACGCCTATCAACATAAAATGGTTGGCATTGTTCTAGACATCCAGTAGAATACCAGGCAATAGTTACTGAATCAATTATTTGTGTTAACATATAGTGTTGACTTCAAATTAAGTACCAATAGTGGGGAATCACATGTAGAATCACATACATGGCATATAACTCTGCATGTGATACATGCAGAGACATACATATGACATGCAAACAAACTTTCCTGGAAGGACATGCAAGAAACTGTTCACATGCTACCTCTGAGTAAAAGGGACTTATATATATATATATATGTATATAAAATCCCCGCCCCCCAAGACAGGGTTTCTCTGTGTAATCCTGGCTGTCCTGGAACTCGCTCTGTAGTCCAGGTTGGCCTTGAATTCAGAGATCCTCCTGCCTCTGCCTCCCGAGTGCTGGGATTAAAAGCGTGCACCACCACCGCCCGGTTTGACTTGTTTGCATTTTATCAAATTTTGTTGGATTTAAAAAATTATGTAATTATGGTATGCATGAAATAAATAAATCAAATCATGAATGAAAGTAGACTAAATCACAGGTGGACAAGGTCTTGGATTTGAGCAGGCTGTCATTACTTTTTGTTGTTCCAACATCAACAATCACTTTTGAGACTATTTCAGAATACTTGCAATTCAAGTCTGAGCTCTGCACATGGAAGTGTTAAGAGTGGAGGAGAGCCTGGCCGGTTTTCTATGTTTTATAATCAAGAGAAGAGAGTCATTCATGCCCCAGCCCCACCCGTGGGATCTGCTGCATATGGATGTACTTAGGTCCAAGTGTCAGAGCAGGAAAGGAATGCTGCTCTTCTGAAGAAGCAGCTCTTTCCGCCCCTGAACTTTCTACTCAGGCTTCTCTTTTTGGGTGAGGGGAGGAGGGCTGGAGACAGCGCTGTTGGAAGTGGGAGGAGCTGCTCCCAGAAGGAAGAAGCAGAAGGCCTGTGGGCATTGGGACTTCCTCACATGTCCACCCCTGTCAGGGTACCAGGAACCACACACTATCCTAGTCATCTTACAAGAAGGAAGACATCTCTCCACAACCCTCATTACTAATCAGTCAAGTACTTCCAAGAAATTTTTAGTTTTGATTCTGAGAAGTTTCTTCACATACTTAACAAATCTCTGGAAAACCAAACCCAAGCGACGGAAGAAAGAAGGGAAAGCTAAGACCGCTTTTTGGGTGTGTGCCTCACTTGTGTTCTTCGAAGCTGGGACTTCCAGCAGCCTGCGTTCTGAGAGGAAGGCCTCCAGCAGGCCTAGCAGGAAAGCACCCTGAGCCCCTAGCAGGAGGGCAGGCTTACCTGGTACCTTGTCTACGGATGCAAAGACAGAGCGCTGCACTGTGGGGTCACTGCTGCCTCTGCGGCACTGGTCATAGAAACGGAAAGGCAGGTGCTGGGAGGAGGAGGAGCCGAGTCCAAATCCCAGGACTTCAGTGGTAGGCTGGATTGGGAGGTCCAGAAGGGCTATAATCAAACAGCACCATAGTTTGTTCTTAGCATGTGGAACAGGGGACAGGCAGTTTGATATGACTTGGGCATCAGGCTAGAGTGATACCAGCCTTGACACTGTGACACTTGGGGGAATCCAACATACAGTCGTGAGGTGAGAGACTGGCAGGATGCCAGGGATCCTAAGGAAGTCAAAACACAACTAGAAGTAGGGGTTCAGGCCAAGAAGGCAAGGGTTCCAGACCTGGCTGGATAAAACAAATGCTGGGCCAATTTGCACCTTGAAATCTGTATAAAAGATCCCAAAGGCTAGGCTTGCATGCACTTTCAGATCCCAGAGCAAGTGAGGCCAATTCTGCCCCAAAAGTTTGTGCACAGGCATACATGGATAGACAAGCAAGCTATATGAGTGATTCCTCAGCATCTGCAGGACTCCTTCCCAAAGATACCAAAACCTGTAGTTAGGTCCCTTATATAGAATAGAACTACACCTGTACATGACTTATATACATCTTGTCTACTGTCAATCATCTCTAGATGACTTACATTTAACACAATCCAAGTGCTATGGCAGGAGTTCTTGCCTATGTTGTTTAGGGAGTAATCACATGGAAAAAGTCTGCATATGCTCAATACAGATGCAGATTTTTTTTCAGTTTCTTTTTGTGTATCTACATATATGTGTGGGTGTACATGCATGTGCGTGCATGTGTATATGGAGTTCAGAGGTCAATGATGAGCATCTTCCTTGAATGCTATCCAACTTTAACATTTTTCCTACATTGATTTTGTGAGTGTTTGGCTGTGTGCATGTACGCGTGCACACAGGCACCTATGTGTGGCATGGCACATGTGTGGAGGCCAGAGGACAATTTGTAAGAGTCAGTTCTCTGTGTCTACCAAATAGGTTCTAGGGATTGAACTCAGGCCATTAGACTTGGTGGTAAGCACCTTTACTTCCCAAGTCACCTTGCAATCCCTTTGCCTTATTTTCTGACACGGGGTTTCTTCCCCGACCTCAAGCTCACTAGCTGGGACTATAGCTGCCTGTAACAGCCTGCTTTTACATGGATGCTGGGAGTCCAAACTCAAACCCTCACGGTTGTGTGGCAAGCACTTCACTGACTGAGCCACTGCCCCAGCCTATTTCAGATTATTCAATACCTGGGTGGTAGAATCTTAAATATAAATGCTCATGAGAATAGTGTACAAGAAAGCATATGTTTGTATTTATGAGTGTGTGTTTACATGTCATAGCTGTCGTCTTCCCTTAAACAACTCACAGGACATATTAGTTCAGACTGGCTTTTCAAAATAATTGAAGAAACATCCAAGGTGTTCATGCTAGCAGACACTTGACAGTATAATCCTCAATTTTCAAATGAAATATCTGGCCTTCATGCCAGCGGTGGTACATTACATGTACTTCACATTACAGGGGGAAAGTGTGGAAATAAATCTTGAAAGGAAGGGCTGAATGATTTAAGTCACTTTACACATTACCAAACACTCCTGTAATGATTCTGCAGACCAGGTTTCAGCTAACTGAGAACTAAGAAGGGGGAATGACTCAGGTGCATATCATGTTCAGAAACGAAGTGCACCCAGAGATTCTTCTTCGTTTGTTCCCTGAGAGAATGCTCCTCTCCACGTGGGCTGGACATCCTCTTGGAAGCCACAATAGAGAGATGTTTGGACCTGAACTGAAGGCACTCATTTTGTCTGTTTGTCTGTCTGTTTGTCTATGTATGCATCTGTTTGTCTACCTATCTTCTATCTATCTATCTATCTATCTATCTATCTATCTATCTATCTATCTATCTATCTATCTACCTACCTACCTACCTAGCTTGTGAGACAGGAGCTCATGTAGCCCAGGCTGGTACTGAACTCATTATATAGTGACAATGACCTTAAATTTGTATGCCTTCTGCCTCCACCTCCCAAGTGCTGGGATAATAGGCATGTGTCACTACAACTGGTTTGCTATGGTGTCAAGGATCAAACCTAGGGCTTTGTATATGCTAGGCAATCAAATCATTCTACCACCCGAGTTACAGCTCTAACCTGGGATTCCTGAAGGAGAGGTGAGGACTGCCCCATGCCACCCTGCCCCTGGACAGTATTTTGACTTCCACTTCAGGAGATGAAGAAACATTCTCATTTCAGGGTCTTTAACAAGACAGTGTGGACAATGCAAACCCCACCATCCCTATGAGGTGTGAAATGACCCCTGAATCTAGTGCTGGGTGCTGACTTCTCACCAAGAGATAGTAAAGGACAGGAGGGAAGGGTGAGGGAAATTCTGCTAGGCTAGGGCAGCTCAGAGGCAGCCCTTGTCTAGCCATGTGAGGCCATGGACTTCATCCCGAGAGCTGAAACAAAAAAGCCAAGTAGGAAGCTTTGCAAATTTGTTCTCTGTGTGACTAAAAAGTCACAGCCTTAGTTTCCTCTTGTACAATGGGCAGATAAGGCTTTACCAGTCTAAGAGCTGCTTGGATACCCAACATGGCAGAGGGCAGTCAAAGCACTCTGTGACTGTATACTTTGGTGTTTCAGCATGAAGAGTGAGGACAGCTGTCTCCTACCAACTGCCTGTTTCTAGCCTCTTGTCTGTTAGGGAGGGCCCCCTTCTCTTCCATGCAGCCCTGGAAATTTTCTCCATTCCAATCACCTGGGAAGCAGGGACATCGCATTCTTTGAAGCACAATGAATCCTGACTCTCTCATGTCCTTGTCTACAGGAACCCTGGGACTTTTCTAAGTCAATGTGAACAGCCCTGTGGTGGTAAGCCCCTGCTCCTGAGGTCACTTACCGGCTATCCTTTGCATCTTCATACGCCTGGCCTGGATGCGGCCCTTGGCCAGGCGCTGCTTGGCGATGATGCAGCGGATATGATCAGAGAACACGAAGGTGGCCTGCAGGATGGGGAAGGGCTTAGAGTGTGGGCTGGAGGCAGGCTTGTGGATGGTGATATTCAGGGCACGGCTGTCATCCTCCACTCCTGTCACCTGCATGTCCTGCATAGTGAGAAGGCAAAGGCAAAATATTTATCAGGCCCAGGGGCTGGCAGATTGGGGGGTGTCAGTGACTCATGTAGAAAGACACCAGCACTTTGAGTCTGCTTTTGTTCTGAAGGAGGCCAAGTCTCAAAGATTCAAAGGTGCAGACCAGTGCAGGCCTGACAAGGGAGAAGGGGGTCAATGCTGCCATGGCTGGTACTCCTTTCCATGAGGACTTGGATTAAATGATTAAAGAGGCACACCAGCCTCTTCAAGGGCCACCACTGTCACAACAGGAAAACTCCAATAATCTTTCCTGCTGGGAAACCACAGGCCACAACTCCAAATACTTGTCACTACCTGGTGTCCTGTTAGACACCATCTCCTTGTTTCTCTTAAAAATGGAGCACTGTTGGTGTTCTTTGGTACATCTTGGACGACACCAGGACCATTTAGCAGTGATTTCACGTGAAAGGGAGAAAAGACACTGACGAGCAGTGAGTGTCTAAGACTGGTTCCACATAAAGCCTCAGGATGGGTTCTGCGCCAAGTCTGCTGCCCACAAAGGCTAAAAGGCACATGAGATAAAAGCGTACCAGACAGAAGATGGACTAAAGGTCAGCCATGCTGGAGGAGGTGGGAACCACTGAAAGCGGTTCAGAAGGAAGGGGCTACTGCTCTTGGGCACTGCTCTTGGCTCCCTCTTTGGAAAGAAGGTCTGTATCAAAGGCTGACAGCAGATCAGATGACACTATTATGAATTCAAAGCAGGGAGCTAGGTGTACAGTAACAGCCTGACAAATAGTAGCTACTGGAAGAGAACCAAAAAAGGTGGTGCTGGTGGGGCTATGTGGCTTTCATTGTCTGACAGAGGACATACATTAATCCTTTGAGACAGAAAAAAACTACTTTCTTAATGTTAAGTTCTAAAGAAATTGGTCTAAGTCTTGATAATAAGATGCAGGGCCATCTACTGGGTGGTTGGTGTTTTACTCAGGAGTCCCTTTGCAGGAGGGTGGAAAGATCCTCCTACATCCTCACTGAAAGACAGGAGGGTCTGGAAAGAGAGGAGTGTGGGAAAACAAGGAGACAGAAGCAGCATCTTCACGCACAGGTGCATCCCATGAAGAGCAGGCAACAATTGGCTGGTCAATGCTGCAGTGAGCAGTCGAATCAGCCTGGGCAAGGTCCTTCTGGGAACCAGAACAGCACAGCAAGGAAATGGACTTCCTTAAAGTAGTTAATTAATTAGTTCCAGGCTGGGAATTTAGGGCTAGGGCACAGTAGAGATGAAGTGGAAGGCTGCTCTCTGTTCTGAGGGCTCTTTGTCTCATTCCCTCTACAGTATGACACTAGTCACCCACTGTAAACCATATAGCTCCACTAATATGTGGTGCTTTAAAGCCTGCTATATTCCTGAGAGCAAAGGAGGGAATTCTCAGGAACTCCTGTTGCAACAATGGTGCTAGAGGAAGTTGGCAGGAGCTACAAACGCTTGAAATAGCCACATTCCAAATTCTTGGTTATCTGCCTAGGGAAATCCTGCCCAGGGGCACGAGGAAGTAGAGCACTAGGTTTGCAGCAGTATGCTTGGAAAGTTGGGGATGGCCGAATATGCCTCTGGCCAAGCATGCCCTACTGTAGCCACACAGCAGGTAAAAGAATCCCAGCAGGTTTTTTTAAGTACGACCTAATGATTCTCTGTATTTCCTTGGAGTCTATTGTTATGGCCCCCTTTTTGTTTCTGATTTTATTGATTTGGATGTTCTCTCTCTGCCTTTTGGTTAGTTTAGATAAGGGTTTGTCTATCTTTTCTATTTTCTCAAAGGACCAACTCTTTGTTTCATTGATTCTTTGTTTTGTTCTCTTTGTTTTATTTTATTGATTTCAGCCCTCAGTTTCATTATTTCCTGCCATCTACTCCTCTTAGGCATGTCTGCTTCTTTTTGTTCTAGAGCTTTCCGGTGTGTTGTTAAGTCACTAGAATGAGATCTCTCTAATTTCTTCATGAAGGCACTTAGTGCTGTAAACTTTCCTCTTACTTTCCACTGCTTTCATTGTGTCCCATAAGTTTGGGTATATCGTGCATTCATTTTCATTGAATTCTAGGAAATCTTTAACTTCTTTCTTTTCTTTTTTTTTTGTTTTGTTTTTCAAGACAGGGTTTCTCTGTGTTGCTTTGCGCCTTTCCTGGAACTCACTCTGTAGCCCAGGCTGGTCTCGAACTCACAGAGATCCACCTGACTCTGCCTCCCGAGTGCTGGGATTAAAGGCGTGTGTCACCACTTCTTTATTTCTTCTTTGACCCAGTGGTAACTCAGTAGAGAGTTCAGTTTCCATGAGTTTGTAGGCTTTCTGTTGTTTATGTTGTTGTTGAAATCATCACAGCCACTTTGGAAGTTAGTGTGGCTTCAGTTTCTCAGAAAACTGGGAATCAATCTACAAGACCCAGCTATACTGCTCTTGGGCATATACCCAAAGGATGCACAAGGACACTTGTTCAACTATGTTCATAGCAGCTTTATCTGTAATAGCCAGAATCTGGAAACAACCTGGATGTTCCTCAACCAAGGAATGGATAAAGAAAATAAAGAGAATGTGGTACATTTACACATGGAGTATTACTCAGCTGTTAAAAACAAGGACACCAGGAAATTTGCAGGCAAATGGATGGAACTAGAAAAAAAAAATCATCCTGAGTGAGGTAACCCAGAACCAGAAAGACAAACATGGTATATACTCACTCATAAGTGGATATTAGATGTAAAATAAAGGATAACTGTGCTACAATCCACAGACCCAGAGAGACTAGGTAACAAAGAGGGTTCATGGGGGTGGGATGGGGCAGAGACACAGATCTCCCTGGGAAGGGGAAATAGAAGAGATTTTGAGTGGACTGAGGGCAGGTGGGGATGGAAACATTAGTGATCAGATTGGGGGGGCATGTGGCAGGGAGAGTATTGCTGGTGTGCATTTTGGGGTCGGGTGGAAGTCTGGCGCAGGGGAACCTCTACAGGGAGGACCCCAGCTTAGACTCCTAGCAATAGCAGATAAGTAGCCTGAACCAGCCCAATTGTCATCAGAGACGTGTCATCCAGCAACTGATGGAGAAAGGTGCAGAGACTCACAGCCAAACATTAGGCGGAGTTTGGGAATCCTGAGAAGGAGGAGGAGAAAGGAGTGTAGGAGTCAGAGGGGTCAAGGACACCATGGGAAGGCTCACACAATCAACTAACCTGGGCTCATTGGGGCTTGCAGAGACTGAACAGATAACCAGGGAGCCTGCATAGGACTGACCTAGGCATTCTGCATATATGTTATATTTGTGTAGCTTGGTCCTCTTATGGGACTCCTAACAGCAGAAACAGGGGCTGTCTCTGACTCTTTTACTGGCTTTGGGACCCTACTCCTCATACAGGGTTGCCTTGCCCAGCCTTGATACATGGGGAGGTGCTTAGTTTTACTGCAACTCGATATGCCAGGTTTTACTGATACTCATGGAGACCTGCCCTGTCCTGGATGGAGACAGAAGAGGAGGGGATTGGGGGGTAGGAGCAGGGGGATGAGAAGAAGGGACTGGGAGGGGAGGATGGGGAGGAGGCTGCAGTCAGGATGTAAAATAAATAGATGAAAAAAAAAAAAGAATCCCAGCAGGTATGCATGTGCTAAAATGGCTAGACATACTCCAAGACAGGCTAGGAGAAAAGCCAGGTCTACAATATGGCCAATGTAACAGCATAAAAATCTATGCACACTCTAAATACATGTACAGTTATCCCTTGGGCACTCCCCTACCCACTGCAACACCAAAATCTGCAGATGTTCAAGTCCTTACTTTAAATGGCACAGCATCTTCCTATAACCTACTACATCTTCCTGTAGACTCTAAATCCTCTCTAGATGATGCATAAGACTTCATATCATATATATGCTGTGTAAATAGTTATTTAGGGAATAAAGATAAAAAAGCCTGCGCATGTTTGCAGCATTTTGTTGTTTGAGACAGGGTTTCTCTGTGTAGACCCGGCAGTCCTGGAACTTACTCTGTAGATCAGGCTGGCCTCAAACTTGGAGATCTGCCTACCTCTGCCTCCCGAGTGCTGGGATTACACGTGTGTGCCACCACTGCCTGATCATATTTCTTTCTGAAGTTTCATTTGTTTGTTTTTGAGACAGAGTTTCATTATGTAGCCTTGGCTGGCCTGGAACATACTATGTAGACTAGGTTGCCCTTAGACTCATCGAGATCCACCTGCCTCTGCCTCCCAAGCACTAGGATAAAAGGCATGTGCCATCACACCTGGTCTAGTGTTTTTTTTTTTTTTTTGAGACAGGGTCTCATGTAGCTCAGGCTGGCCTCAGACTCCCTAAGTAGCCAAGAATGACCTTTAACTTCTGATCATTAACTTCCTCTACCTCCTAACTTCCAGGGTTATAGACATGTACGATTATACCCAGTTTTATGTGGTGCTGGGAATGGAATCTCTAGGGCCTAATGCTTGCTAGGTAAGTACTCCATATCAACCAAGCTACAACCCAAGCACTCTATCCACACTCCCATCCTACCCCCACCCCCATTTAAATTAGAGACAGGGTCTTGCTACATGGACTTACCTGACTGGTCTGGAACTTCCTGAATAGACCAGTCTGTCTTTGAATTTGTGGATATCATCCTGATTCTACAGGCCTGTACAACCATGTAGTCCTTCCCTGCCAAGTTTGTCTGACAGTTGGTTGGATACACAATTTAAAAAACAGCACATGCAGTACTTGCACTTAGCAGTGAAGCAGAAGTAGAAGGACAAGCCTGACAATGGACTAGCTCCTGTAGGGGAGGATGTTAGGAGGGTAGGTGTTAGGATCAAGGTTTCAGTACAGGGGACTTGGCTCTTGTCTCTGCAGTGTTCTGGCTTTTGTGCACATCCTTCTTGTGTCATCAGAAGTGATTATAGAGCTGACACTTGGGCATGCCTGTGGAGAGCTGGCTGAGAAGGCAGATGGGTTCTTAGACTCTCACCTGCAGAAGGCCTGCGAACTTGACAACTCCCCAGCCGAGCCTGGACACATCAGGCTCCACCAGGCTCATCTGGTAAATATCCACAGCCAGGAAGCGCTGGACCATGCCGCCGTCCTTGGTGATAACTGTGCATGCGATCAAGTCACTGTTATCTAGGAGGAGGAGCAGAGAGTAGAATGAGGCCTAGCTCAGCTATCCAACCATCTCTTGAGGGGCCCAGTACCATACAGAACTGGGTTTGAGTGCCTCTTAAGCTAATTTTGCTACGAGTTTCTTTACCTCTTTAGGCCTCAGATTTCTTAGGCTCTCAAAGCAATGCTTATTGGGACTGATACAAAGCACACAAACCATTAGCTAATAAGTACACAAGCTATGGTGGGAAAATAACTAACGACTGAGTGAGAGCATCGCTCAGGGGTAGAACCTGCCTGGCAGGTATGAGGTCCTGGGTTCAATCCCCAGCACCAAAACAACCACCACCCAACAGCCCAAATCCCAGGGACACTCTAGTGTTCCTTTGGGGCCAAAGGTAGTTTATAGCTATGATGATGGTTTTTGCTTATGTGAAGACAGGAAAACAAGGTCCCCTGCTCTTTGCAGCAGTACCACAAATCCTCAATGCAGTGTCTGGCAACTTAAGAGCCCAGCTCTGAACTAGGTGGAGTATGACCCTGGGCCAGGTACTTGACCCCTCTGAACCAGGGCTTTCCATCTATGAAATGGGAAGAAGGCCCCCTTATCTCAGGATATTTGGTACAGAAAACAACAGCTGCTAAGAAGGTATTCAGTATGAAATAATACACAAGCGAGCACATCGCAGGTCACTTCTCCTTCTTGAAATTTATACCCCAATCTGTTTTATTTAGCACCAATGACTCTGAAGTCACCTGAGTTATACAAGCCATCAATCATGCCTGCAGTCCAGGCTGAGTTCCAGCCAATGGGATCTTCTTTCATTTATGTTTTCAAGAGATAGCTAAACCAGGAAAACCCCCAAATGGGGGAACAACTTGACCCTGACTTTTTCCATCAGATGGAAAATTACAAAGCTGTAGCCCAACACTAAGCTTTGAGCAGTGGCTGTCTGTGAGGAGGGAAGTAGGACCTGGGAGGGGAGCATGTATAAAAGAGCACTAGGACTAATGGAGGAACTTTCATTGGAAAAGAATTGCTTTTGATTACATTTACTTAGTTATGTGTGTGCATGTGCTCTCATCCCATCGTATGTGTGACGGTCTGAGGACAACCTGAGGGGGTTAGTTCCTCCCTTCTACTATGTAGGCCCTGAGAACTGGTCACAGGTCCTCAGTATTGGCAGCAAGTGCTTTTATCCACTCAGCCATCTTGCCAGACCCCCATTTATTTTTTGAGACAGGGTCTCACTATTTAGCCCTGGCTAACCTGGAACTTGATTTGCAGACCAGGCTGGCCTTGAACTCACAGAGATCCACCTGCCTCTGCTACCCAAGTGGTGAGATTAAGGGCATGGGCTACCATGCCTGGTCATGTTTTTATTACACATACCACTCTATTGCTTAAAATTACTTTTAAATGAGAAGGTATTTAAGATATGTGTTGGGGAATATTAAAGTGTGTTACTTTTGTTTGTGTTGCATTTGTTTAACTCTGTGAAGTTGTGTTACTGTGCCTGTGTAAAACACCTGATGGCCTAATAAAGGACTGGCCAATAGCAAGGCTGGAGAAAGGATAGGTGGGGCTGGCAGGAGAGATAGAATATATAGAGGGAGAAATCTGGGAGGAGAGATCTAGCAGCCAGGGAATGAGGAGGACTCCAAAGGCCAGCCACCCAGCTACACAGCAAGCCACGGAGTATGAGTAAGATTTACAGAAGTCAGAGAATGGGAAAAGCCTAGAGGCAAATGGTAGATGGAATAATTTAAGTAAAGCTGGCAAGAAACTAAGCCAAGCTAAGGTTGGACATTCATAAGGAAGAATAAGCCTCCATGTATGATTTATTTGGGACTGGGTGGTGGGCCCCCAAAAAGAGAAGAAACAAACAACAGATGTGCTTTTAAAAATTGTGGGGCGTTCACCCACCACCCCCACAGTTCCCCAGAGTTTTCTTGAGTGTGAGCAGCAGGAAATATTAGATAGAAGGATTTATATTGTGGAGATAAACAAATAGAAAACAAAGGATAGTCTCGAGAGGGCCTGGAACCTTTTCCAACAGGCCCCGACTGTCTCTGCCCCAGGGTTTTTATAGAGACGCCAAGGGGTGGAGCAAAAGACCTCCTCCCCCAGCACAGCCAAGTGCAGACCATCTCAGACACCTGACTCAGGCCCGTGGTCCTAATCATCCTCTATGCAGACCCGCTGGGTAAAGCCACGAGGAACCCGAGAACGGGCTCCCACAAACAACAACAACAACAAAAACCTAAGGTAAAAATCATACTGAGTCTGGAGATGTAGCTCAGTGGTAGAGTACTTGCCTAGAAAACAGAAGGCCAAAGGTTTGATTCCTGTTAGCACATATGTGTACAAACTGTGCTCATGTGAGGTTAGGGTTTAGTTCAGTGGTAAAGCATTTGCCTAGTATGTGTGAGGCTCTGTCGAGGTTTGAGTTTGATTCTCAGCCATGGGGCACGGACTATTTACAAACTACAACAATGGGAAACAATACAATTTTAAATGAAAATGAAGGTAGAACATTTAGTTTTGTGATTCTGAGATATGAGGAAAGTATTTCTAAAAATAATTGTAAGTCTGGGCAAAGGGAAAGGTAACAAAGGGGGTACTGTGGTGATGTTGTGTCCCCCAATATATTGTGCACCCTAATAAACTTATCTGGGGTCAGAAAACAGAACAGCCTCTAAACACAGAGGCCAGAAAATGGTGGCACAAACACCTTTAATCCCAGCATTCTGGAGGCAGAGAGCCATCCGAATCTCTGTGAGTTCAAAGCCACACTGGAGACAGTCAGGCATGGTGACACACGTCTTTAATCCCAGGAAGTGATGGCAGGAAGCAGAAAGGTATATAAGGCGTGAGGACCAGGGACTTTTAAGCTTTTAGGCTTTTAGCAGCAGTTCAGCTGAGATCCATTCGGATGAGGACTCAGAGGCTTCCAGTTTGAGGAAACAAGATTGGCTGAGAAGATGGCGAAGTGAGGTTAGCTGTTGCATGTTTTGCCTCTCTGACCTTTCAGCATTCACCCCAATACCTGGCTCTGGGTTTGTTTTTATTAATAAGACCTTCTAACAATTTATGCTACAGGGTACATTCTAGCTCCAAACACAAATGGCAACAGACTTGGACTTGAATATTGTCTAAGGGCATCACCTCATACACATAGTTTTCCACTTTTCGACTGGCCTGATGGTAAGAGGGAATCTCCCCACTTCTCTTTCTTTAGGCTGCCCTAGTAGGATACAGTTTAGTTTGGCTCTTTAAGGTATGAACTGCTTGGAAATCTGGGTTCTGTGTGAATGTTTACAGAATATTCTCCCTGCTTATTTATTTTTTTTAATATGGGCTTTATGCTTCCATCTCCTCTTTGGAACATGACACCTGGGACACCATTCCCTGAAGCAAATGCCAGCCCAAATGGGGCAATTGTCTGGATCTACACTTGTCCTTTCTTGTTATCTATGACAAGAATCTCCTTTTTCATCCCAGCTATCCGGTCAAGGATATAGAACTTTTAGACAGGGTCTTCCTATTTAGTCTAGGTTAGCCTCAAACTTACTATGTAGCCTAGGCTATCCTCCAACTCAAGGTGATCTTCCTGCCTCCTAAGTGCTGGGATCAAGGCATGAGCCACCCGATCTGGTTTATATTTGAACCTGATTTTTTTTAATTTTTTTCTTTTGGTGGTGTGCATCTGTGTGTATGTGTGGGTGTGTGTGCACATGCATGTGGATGCCAGGGTCAAGCCTGGGTGTCATTTTTCAAGAGACACCCATCTTCTTTTTGGAATCAGGGTCTCTCATTGGGATCTGAGGCTCATGAATAAAGCTAAACTGGCTGGTTGGCCATCGAGCTCCAGGGCTCCACCTGCCTCTGCCTCCTCAGGGCTGGGATTTTAAATAAACACCACCCACATCCAAGGGATTGAACACAAGTCCCAACATTTGCAGGGCAAGCATTTTACCATCTCCCCAGTCCCTTGACCTCGATATTGCATGACTCTCTTGTCTTTTTAGCTATCAAGAGTGAAAGCTATCTTGCTCATTCTTAGAAGTATCTAAGTGAGGTTTATTTCCTTTACTCAATATTTAAAATATTTCCTCAATGAGAATCTTTTACTTTTAAAAATTCGACAAAGTCAGGCATTGTGTGGTGCATGCCTTTAATCCTGGCACTTGCAGGCAGGGACAGGTGCATCTCTGAGTTCAAGGTCAGCTTGGTCTATAAAATGAGTTCCAGGACAGCCAGGGCTACACAGAGAAACCCTGTCTTGAAAAACCAAACCAAACCAAACCAAACCAACCAACCCAACCACCCACCCACCCACCCACCCACCCACCCAGCCCCCAAACCCTAAAACCAAAAAACCCACACCTGCATTTTTCTTTTCCTTTTCCTTTCTCCTTCCTCCCTCTTCCTTTTCCTAGCCCATCATTAGGACAACAAATCTTTTTTCCACCCTTGCACTTGTGAAAGATCTGGTCTGACCAGTCACAAATGATGGTGACTTGGGCTTGTTGGGGCTGGTGGGATTCACTGACAGGCAGCTGAATACCTCACAGAGCTGAGCTGTCTTAGGGGCTTCAGGGAGCAATACCTACCACTGTCACCACAAAGAACAACAACAAAAAAGGATAGACAAAACCCCAAACTGGAACAGCTTTCAGAGATGTCACTGAGACATCAAAGTCCCATGAAGACACAGGGAGATTTCATAAGAAATAAGAATACAGTGTGCAGGTGAGGGAACAGTGGGGACAGGTAAAGAAGAAAAGAAGTGAAATCCAGAGATTAATTGGGAGCACAGTACTTGAGAAAGCAAGTAAGTACTGGCTTGGAGTGACTTGCATGTGGGCCTGTCATGTGTCACTTTAGGAAGTCCTGCCCCCAACTCATGTGGAAGTTTAAGATGCAGGAAGAGCCTAGAGAGCCGCTGAGTAGAGCCCTAGTTTGCCCATAGTCTCCATCTTCAGAAGAATGGGTGTGGATTCTCCCAGGAGTCAGAAGGCAGTGCAGCAGTGTGTCGAGGCCCTGTGAGGGACAGGGGCATGTAGGAGGGATTCAGTGGCAGGCAGCTCTGTCCCAGGGTGTGGTAGCCTCAGGAGTTTCCTTGCAGGGAGGGCTTTCTAGATGCCCAGTGCGGGTGACCTAAGGTCTTCTAGTCCCCCTAGCATGCCATGTTCCAGATCTCAGTGCCCATCTCACTTTCCTGGACCCCTCTCTGACTATACTTCAGAAGGGCTGGGCCTAGAACTCCCTTAAGAAACACTGCAGAGGGACTGGTAAAATGGCTTGAGGGTAAAGGTGCTTGCTGCTAAGCCTGATGACCTGAGTTCAATCCCCAGAACCTGCATAGTGGAAGAAGAGAACCAGTTTCTATAAGTTGTCCTCTGACCTCTTCTCATGTGCTGTGACTTACGTGTGAACACACATGCACACACACAATAATTATAAACAATATAATTACAAAATACTGAAGGAGCTAGGCATGATGGCATGACCATACCTGTGATCCCAGCTACATGGGAAGCTGACACAGAAGGACTGCAAGGTCAAGTCACCCTGGGCAACTCTGTGTGTAAAAAAGGGCTGGGGCCACATAGCTCAAAAACCAAACAACAACAGAAACCACTGTAGAGAACAATATAGAAGATTAGCCATGTGGTCCAAGTGGCAAAAGATGAACCATGGAATGACTGTAAAGGACACAGAGGAAGAGATGGGGACAGCTAATGAACACAAAAAGGTCCCTCCGTCAAGAGAAGCCAGGAACAAAATCAAAACAAGATACCATCTTCTACCCAGCGGGCTGGCAGTAAGAAGAATGGCTGATAATATCAGGTGTTGCTGAGGATGCAGAGAACGGTGTTCTCAAAGGCTGCTGGGAGGAGGAGAAATGAGCACAACCGCTTTGAAGGGCAAATTAGCATCATTTGTTAAAACTGAAAGTTTCACATCCTATGACCCAGAAATTGCTATGTTCCCAAGAAAAACACTCAGCTGCGTGGGCCAAGAGCTGGTCCTTGGGATGCTGAGGGCTGATTCTGCGTTTGTGAGGACCCAGATGTTCAGAAGTAAGAGAGAACCCGAGTAAGAACGGTTCATTTTACTCAGTGTGAAAATCTCAAGATCATACAGCCAAGGGGAAAAAGGCAGCTGTGGGATGATCTAGCTTCTCCTCGGTCTTCTGATTTTCTAGTGGGAAACAGTTGCTATTGCATATGGAAAAGGGACACTGGCTTGTGGCTGGTGCCTGGACTACACACACTGGTAGTGGTGGGGTGAAGCTGGAGAATTAAGAGTTTGGAGTCAGTCTGGGCTAGATAGAAAAACCATTCTGTCAGAAGAAGAAGAAAGGAAGGAAAGAGAAAGGAGAGAAGGGAATGGAAGAGAGGAAGGAAGGAAAGAAGAAAGAAAGGGAGTGTACGCATGAGGATGCCTCCCCCAATGTGTATTATGTATGTGTGTACATGTTCATAT
Organism: Peromyscus californicus insignis; assembly: GCF_007827085.1. Classification (NCBI taxonomy): domain Eukaryota; kingdom Metazoa; phylum Chordata; class Mammalia; order Rodentia; family Cricetidae; genus Peromyscus; species Peromyscus californicus. Next base: position 102,317,946 of record NW_026294551.1, on the reverse strand, counting down.
GTGTGCACATGTGTGTAGGCCACAGGTTGATGGTGGATGTCTTCCTCAGTTTTCTACCTTTTAGGAGACAGGTCTCTTAGTGAGCCTGGAGCTCACTGATGGGCTCGAGTACTTGGATGATGACCTGGAAGCATCCTCCCGTGTACCTCCTCCCCAGCACTGAGGCTGTAGGCATGCCATGGGCCTATCTTTTGATGTGGATGCTGGAGATCCTAACAGGTCCTCATACCTGTATAGCAAGCACTTTTACTTGACTGAGCCATCTCTCCAGGCCCTGTTTTTGTGTGACCTTGAATTCTAAATACTCCTGCCTCAGCATCTCAATTGCTGGGATTATGGGTATGCTTTACCACACTCTGCCAAGCCTCCTCCTTTTATCAAAAAGGAAACTAAAAAGTTAGGAGTCTTAACTTGAAATACATCAATCCATGGGAATGTAGTTCAATCGTAGAGTTCTTGCCTAGCATGTATTGGGCCTTAGTTCCAATCCTCAGTACTACAAAAGCAAAAAAAGTCCAAACCAAGTAAATAAACCTGCATTAGCCTGAGCATTCTTCCCAGTGTGGCAGAATAGGCCGAAGAAGCCCTGATGCAGATTTTTCTGTGGGCTATACCCTCCAAGAATGGCTACCTTGCCTGTTCTTTTTATAATGGGACTTATTCTCCTATCAAGGTCTACATTTTTCCTTCCTCAAACCTGGGGGGCCTCAGAGCAGCAGAGGCACCAGCAGAAATGATGCTATCAAATATCTGATGTAAGGCCATCAGAATGCTCTTCAAGCTCTCAACCAATGTCCCAGGCCCATTGTCAGCACCGCCCCCCCCACCTTCTGCTGCCATTGACATGACAGTGCCCAGGTGAGATATCTAGCTGATGCCATATAGAGCAATTGCCACTGGACTCTGGGCAGACCAAACAGCTGTGGACAAAATGAATGACTCCATTGTGTTAAACTATTAAGCTAGAAGATGGTTTGTTACTCAGCAAGAGATGATTGAAAAGGTGCTGTATCCAGCTCCACTTAAAATTCTAAAAGTAGGGATTAAATCCAGGGCCTCATACATACTAGGTAAGTGGGTCTCTTCAGAGGGAGATGAGCAGTTAGGCTTGGAATTGTGTCCCAGAACTCCTGTGGAGCCATAGGACATACAGCCTATACAGACCCTTGGCCTCTTCTGCCCCAATCCCTAGTCACATCTCAACCAACCTCAATGACTGTAGCTCTGAAATTCTCTATCTCCTCCATCCTTGTTGAACTAGTCCCGAAGATGCAGGCCTTGCCTGCTGCAGTCTCTGGTGCCCCTCCAGGAGACCATGAACACCTGGAGATGGGATGGAGGGTGCTCAAGTCCCCAGTGCTCACACTTGAGACTGTACTTCTCGATCTACTGCTCTTTCTAGACCCTGGGCTGCCGCTCTCTTCCACAGCTCTCTCTGACAGGCTGTAGCTTGTTACTGAGTAGTAAATGGTAAATGGAGCTGATTGACTTTAGCTGTATTTAAATGATCCTTTCCTAATAAAATATGGATGCCAGTGCATAATTTAATTCTTGGCCTTGGTGGCTCCAGCTACATTTAGAATCAAGGAAGTCCTTTTCAGCAGGATTTCTAGGCCAGTGGAATTCCAGGACACTCTGGAATTCTCCAACCTGATACCTTAGGTTACAGGCCAAGACTGGGGTTCAGAGTAGTAATATAGTGTCTACCCCCAAGTTTTAGGAACTTGGATGTGTTTTAGGAACACATCATTACATTATTAAGAGGTCAGGAGGGGCGGAGATAGAGGTCCCCTGATTCTTTTGAGCAGGTATCTGGAATGGCAAGACTGCAGGGCCTCAGAGAGTTTCCTCTGCACATCCATCAAAGCTGGCTCAATTTCTCTGCATACATGCTACCAGGAAATTGCAGGGCCCTATGGGCAGCACATGGCTGGTAAAGTCATAGGGGGTCACTGATGCACACTAGTGTGGGGATGTCATTCCATTCCCAGCCTTACATGTTCTCTAAACCAGCATACAAAGATGGTCTAAAGGGTGACCCCAGTCCCCAGAATTTCCACTAATGACCAAAGCCCTGTATGCCAGGCCCTGAGCTCCTGCTCTGACACATCCCTGAACAACATGAAAACAAACAAACAAACAACAAAGAACAAATTGTGGGTTAAATAACTTCCTTTCTCAAGGACACATTAACAGAGGTCATGGTGAAGGTATCCAGCCTGGTGGACTGTGGCCTTCACACTAACAGAGGTCATGGTGAAGGTACCCAGCCTGGTAGACTGTGACCTTCACACTATCCCGAGCAGGCTGACTGAAATCTAGGATTCATGTCCCTTGGACATGGCCAGAGAGAAGTCTGGCCCTTCAGAGACGGGGGCATCCCCAACCTGGGCTGGCTGCCAAAGGGAGATGCTGGCTGGCTGCAGTGGATGACAAATGACAAATGACTGACATAAACTCTCAGAGGGCAAACACTGAAGACTGAGAGTCCAAGCCGCCTGTGTGCTATGAGGCTGCCCAGGGTAAGGGCCCTCTTCACTGGGAGACCCAGATCCTCCAGTCAAAATCTGTATTCCACTACTTAGTTTCTTTTCTTCTTGTGAGCAGGGTAAATTGTGTGGCTTACTGCTGCCTCTTTCCAGATGCTGGGCCACAGTGCTTAGTAAGACAGGCCAAAGTCCTACCTCCAGAGAGCGTTTATACCTTGGGCCCATGGATCTTTCGTTTGATGCTTTGGGGACTGGCCTCACTGTGAAGAAGCTGGTGTTTTGTAGGACCAAAAAATCCATTCCACAATGAGAATGATAGATGGAAGTTGCTCCCACTGTGTTTCTGTGGGAGCTAATGAGCACCTTATAGGAAGCCTGGATGAGTCTAATGTAACCCAGAAAGGCTGGAGTGACAAGGCCCAGGCCCCAGTCAAGTCTACAGGTCAACAAAACAGCCTTGCAGGAACTAGACCTCCTCAAAGGACTGCTGCCAGGATGTATGTTGGGGAGCACATGGCTCCTGACACCCAGACAGTAAGTAGTGAGGTATGAATGGGTACACTCAATTAGGCCTAGAACTTCCCCTGACAGTCAAATCAATCCTCAGAAGAAAATTAAGTAACCATTTCTCCATCAGTTCAGCAACAGCTTAAGGGGTATTTGCTGCAAGTAGCAATCAATTACTCTGTCTTCTTTGAAGCTCCCTAAAGCATTCCTTCCCAGTACAACAAGGGGCAGCCATGCAGCAAGACCCCTCCCCTCTGGGATGGAGTAGGTCTGCAAACGTCTCTTTGTGAGTAAGGGGGAAAGGTGTGCCCTGGTATTTGTTAGGTTTGTAGAGGAGAGCAGCAACTATTATACAGAGTAGGCTATTTGCTGAAGTGCAGTCAACCAAGGGAAACTGAGCTTGGAGCTTGGCTTCGAGGTTTCAACAGCAACCAGTTCGGCTGCTGCCGCCACTGCTTCAGCGGCCTCACTGCCCTTCCCCTGGTCTCGGGCCTCCTTTGCACTCACTTTTGCTCATAGCAAAACTGCTGGTCTATGCAATGTTTTGAGAACTATGCTCCTGGACACATGTCTATTCCCTTCTCTCCTGTAAGCATAAGCCTTGTGTGCTCTGAGCCAATGACCTCAGGGTTGATGTAGGCTCCATCATCTTCCAGCTGTAGAGACCCTCAGCTGTGACTTCCTTCAGCTGCCTCATCTGCAGGTCTGGGGTAATCCAGTTACTTATAGCTGTACTTTATGATATGCAAGCTAGAGTGTTTAGGGAGAAGGGTATGAAGGTTTGAAATTCGCTTTGAAATGAATTTTGTAAACTAAGGATTGGACTGGGGATTTAGGATAGCAGCAGAGTGCTTGCCTAACAGGTGTGACATATATTCCCAGTACTTCCAAATACATAAAGTTAGGAGGCAGCGGCTGATGGTGGATAGAGAAGTAGATGTGTGATAAAAAATAATGGTGGGATGTCAGTGGTAGCACGTAGGTGGTGTATGGGTGTTGTTCACTGTATATCTCTTTCAACTTGGTTGCATGCTTGGATGATTTCCAAATGGCTCTCTGAATTAAAGTTGACTTCCTAGATCACATGCAAACAAGCCACAGCAGCATGTATTAACCAAGAAGGCGTTCAACACCCAGGACCTGTGCCATACGACTGTTAATTATGTTTCTCATCTTTACTTTGAGAATTTATTTAATTGCATGTGTGTATGTAGAGGCCAGAATTATTGGCTCCTCCTGGAGATGGAGTCATAGGCAGCATTGAGCTCCCAGATGTGAGTGCTATAAATTGAACTTGGGTTCTCTGGAAGAGCAGTACTCACTTTTAACCACTGAGCCATCTCCCTAGCCCTGTCACTTCTTTTTGAGAAGCAAATTTTATTTATTATTAATATTATTATTGTGTGTGTGTGAGTGTGGATACGTGTGTGCCACAGCACTAATGTGAAGGTTAGATGACAACTCTGGGGAGTAAGTCTTCTCTTTCCACCGTGAGCCTAGGGTTTCACTTCGGTTGCTTCGGGCTTTTGTGATAAGCACCTTTACCCACTGAGTCACATTACCAGCCTTCCTCCTCCTCCTCCTCCCCTCTTTTCTTTTTTTATAGAGGTCTTAGGGAGCCCAAATGGCCCTGAACTCAGTATGTGGTTGAGGGTAACCTTGAGCTCCTGATCTTCTTGTCTTACTTCCCACATGTTAGGACTACAGGTGTGTGTCACCATACCTGGTTCATGCAGTGATTGGATGAAACCCTGGGCCTTGTGCATTGGAAGCAAGCACTCCACCAACTGAGCTACATTCCCTCTTAAAAAATTATTTTTTTCTTGTGTGTGGCAGCTATGTGAACGAGTATGTTCAAACGTATGAATGTATGAAGGAATACATGCATGTACATGAAGTTGATGTCAAGCATCTTTCTCAACCGCTCTCCACCTTTTACATTATGGCAAGGTCTCTTGCTAAACCTAAACTTGTCTAATGAGCTAGCTTCTGGACAGCAGCGGGATTACAGCATTTATATGGATGCTCGTTATCCAAACTCTGGTCCTCATGCTTTTATGGCAAGTACTTGAACTGGTAAACCATCTCTCTGGCACTCCATCACTTCTATCATTTTTTTCCCCCAGTGCTGGCAATGGAGATCAGGCTGCATGCATGCTAAGCAAGTAAGTGCTCTACAAATAAGAGCCCTTTATGCCACTTTGACGGATGACTCTAAAATGCCCATATCACAAACACACGTTTGATGCCCCAGCAGAGACACTACCTCTTAGCCCTCCATGGACTTGGTGTGCCACTGAGAACACTGAACTAGCACTCGGTCTGCAGACACAAATAGGTATCTATTGCTTGCTCACTGGGCAGCTATATGTGATGAGTAACTGTGACACAGCTCAGGTACAATGGGAAGGAGAGACACTGGTGTCCAAGGCTGGGACAGGGTGCCAGGCGTGTGTCCCAGTGTCCAGAGTTGGAACCGGCTCAGTTCCACCTGCTTCAGAGGTGGGGCTTCCCACAGTCACTTCCTTTTTGTTAGTCAGCATGCCTTGCCTACTCAAATATGCAAATAGTTTCCCGAAGTTCATGAAGAACCCATCCCGTTTGTTTCCCCCCAGGAAAATTGCCAGAAACTCTTCTCAGGAGGTGAGAATGAGAATTTTACCTTTTCCCCATTTCCACATCTCCAGAAATGCAGACAGGGTGGCATGCCCTGTCCTCCCAACTGCACTAGTCTACAGAGCAGGGAGCTCTCAGAATCAATTGTCATTCCTTGTTTTTCTTACCAGCATAGCACAAAGTTCACAGATAGACTGCTTGCTGAGAATGCAATTACCAGAAACTAGGTCCAGATGAGCAGCACTTCCAAGTAGAGCATGGCACAACCCCTTATCGGGTAGCATACAGCCAGCCACCAGGGGCACAGATCTCATCTTCTCCTGCAGTGGTGACCACACTTATCTCTGCTCTGCTCTCAGAATAGCACATTTGCATAGCACATTGCATAATTTCCTCTTTGAAAACAGTCCTGTTTAGCATGAGTAAATAAAGTTACCTAACCCTGTAGTGAAGGGAAGATTCCAGATTTCCAAGAAGAGACTGGAATGCCTGAACTGTGCTGTCATGCTTGGTGGCCAACCAGCCTCTCACGGCTTTGACTGGAGTCTCTGCTCTGAGCCCTCCAGAGGATGTGGTCAGGGTCTGGCCACTCTGCATTTTCTAGGTTTAGAAGATGCCTCCCAGCTCTGGGTAACCTTCCTGAGCATCAGATTCCTAAAGGGACACATGGAGACACACCTTTCTTTTTTCCTTCTGGGTGGAAGATTCTTGGAGACAAACTACATACTCTTTCTTTCACACTTCCTCTTGTAGACATTTCATAAGAAGAATTCATGGAATGGAGTGACAAGCATAGAACTTGCCTGTGGGGTTGTCATGGACTCTCAGGGAAGTTGGAAAGAGCTAGAACAGTGCCTGGCACAGAAGTGAACTTACCCAGCAGGAGCAAAATGGTCTGGTGGGGACTACAGTGAGGGGCCTGGGTCAGCAGCCCATCATGCTATTTCCTAGGCTCTGTAGCTCCATCAAGACATGACCTTTCTAGGTGGGCTTTGAGCTGGTTTCCTTATTTCTCAAATTAAGAGGTTTGCACTAAACCACATGCCTATTTTCTGATGGGAAAGAATGTCTAAATTTCGTACCAGGGGACACATTTATGGCTGTTTGGCAGAAATTAGTTCTCAGAGTGAATGCTTACCGGCATAGCAGGCTGATTTTTAATTAGCTGTGGGAATTCAGTATACTTCAAACATTAACAGTAAAATATGGGAGACCTCTGGTGGAGCGAGTGCACCCCTTTGGACTTAAACAAAAGCTTCAGACTTCACAAGCCAAATGTCCTGCTTTGTATTTTCAATTTCTAGTGTTCACAATGGTTACCAATAAGCTTCTGGCACCAGAGCAGCACTTTCAAAGTATATGATATCAACTGGTATGGTTAATATAAACCCAACCTTATCAGCATTCCTCAGTATAATACTACACTCAGTCAGATGGGCTTTCAATTATTAAACTCTGCCTCCAGCATAATCAATACTGACATGCACACTTTTTTTTCTGTTGAGTTTTTCCCCCCTTTTCTTAAGAATGAACTTGTTGGCTGGAGAGATGGCTCAGCAGTTAAGAGTTCTTACTGCTCTTGCAGAGGACCCAAGTTCGATTCCTAGCACCCACATGGTGGCTAATAACCATCTGTAACTCCAGTTCCAAAGACTCCAATGCCCTCTTCTGGCTTCCATAGGGAATGCAGGGAAAACACCCATATGTAGAAAATAAAAATAAATACACCCTTTAAAAATAATTAAACAAGAAAGGGGGCTTCATTTATTTCTTTATTTTAGTTTAGTCATTCGGCAAACTTGTCTCTTAACTGAACTTGGGGACACAGACATGTAATCCCAACATTTAGAAGGCTGAGGCAGGAAGATTAAAAGTTGGAGGCCACCCTGAGCTACCTACCAAGACCATGTCTTATACATAACTAAATAGATAGGGAGGTCAGCGAATGGCTCCGTTGGTCCACGTGTTTGCTGTGAAGGCCTGATAGCCTGAGTTTACTCTCAGGAACTTGTAACAGTTAAGATGTGTGACAGTGCACTGCAGGGGCAGAAAACAGGAGACGGTCTCAACAGTGGAGCTGAGAACAGAGCCTGCATTCTCTCTTACATATGTACAATAGACAAATACACGTTAAAAGCAAATGAAGCTGGACGATGGTGGTGCACACCTTTAATCCCAGCACTTGGGAGGCAGAGGCAGGCGGATCTGTGAGTTTGAGTTCAGCCTGGTCTACAGAGCTAGTTCTCGGACAGCCAGGGCTACACAGAGAAACCTTGTTTTGGGAAAAACAAAACAAAACAAAAAACAACTCTGGGGAAGCTTGCTATGCAAGAATAAGGATCAGATGATGTAGCATATGACTGTAATCTCAGTACTCCTACAAGGAGAATCTCTGGAAGCTCACAGGCCAGCCAGTCTGGCAGATGGTACCCATCTGAACAATAAAAGACCTCGACTTAACGCAGGAGGTGAGGGCCTACATCCAAGGGTATCCTGACCTTTACAGTGTACCATGGTCCACATGTGTCCACACACACACACGCATACACACACATGTTTAAAAAGTAAATAAATAAATTGGGAGCCAGTGAAATGGCTAAGTGGGCAAAAGCTCTTGCCACAAAAGGCTGATGGCCTCAGTTTGATCCCCCTAATAAACATGTAAAGGTGTAAGGAGAAAGCTGACTCTACAAGGTTGTCTTCTGACCTCCACAGTCTTGCTGTGGCATATACAATAATCATAATAATTTAAAGTAATAATGAAGGAAGACTTTGGATGTAAATGCACAATAAGTTCTCATAAACATGCACGGGGAGAAGGAATGCCTGCTTTGGGTAAGGCACTGGTGGAGCTGAGACTGAACACTTATTCCCTGTTCCCACAGGCCAGTAGGGAGGAAAAGGGAGACATACACAGTGTGACTGTGACAGGCATGACTGCTGGACCAGAGTGTGTGAGTGTGTGCATATCCTTCCACAATCTACTAGAAGGCCAAGGTCATATTGGGGAGAGGTTGTGTGTCAAAGGCTACACACAGGCAGGAGAAAACAAGGCAGGACTGAGAAACTAGTCCTTCAGCAGGGCTGCGATATGTGGGCCAGTAGGGACTGTCAGTCAGGGCAGCTTAGTAAAGCCATGTTAAGGAACACAAACAGGAAAAGTCATTATGGTAACTACAGGCATTTGGGCATCCTGGCTTGGAACTTAAGTTTATAATTAAGACCCAGACTTGAACTTAAATGTGAAAAAAGGGTTTACTGAAGATTTGGAAAAAACAAAACAAAACAGGATTTCTTACCCATTCCATTATTTATTAATCAATCAATTAATCATATATTTACTGGGTGTCTGCTATGAACCAGGTACTAGGGATGCAAGGGTAAAATGAATTCCTGCCCTCATGAAGGCCCAGTCTGCTGGGTACAGATGGCCCATATGGCAGGGGATGGAGTAAATCAGGAATAGTAAACTGTGAGCACAATGAGGAGGCAGCGCTCAGCTTAGCCTGCTTAGATTCTTTAAAAGGGCCCTTGCAAATGCTGCAAATAGACCATTTTCAAAAATTCTGTTCATTTGCAAAGGTGCACCCATGCCAATTTCAAATAAGTTATTGGCATATGTGTACTTCATAGTCACCGACACTGTGCGAAGCAGTTTAAGCCATCCAAGCAGGAAGTGCAATTCCCTGAACCTTACATATGAGAAAGCAGGGCAGTGACAGGACCAGCAACTGGCCTGAGATCCTGCTGTCAATATTGTGATCTTTAGAAGGGTCAGTTCCCAGGCCCACAGTAAGTTCAGGCCAAGTCTCTCCAGATATACTTCCAATCAAACCATCAGACTCTAATCCTGAAAGATTCTGTGGGTCATATTAAGTCAGATGAATCTGGAACAGCCAGGAAAAGGACATTTGGCTGCCTGTACTAAGAGATCAGCTGTTTGCAAAGTAAGAGCTGGGTGACTTCACTTTGGTCAGGCTGCATAAATATTACTCTTGTTAAATTCTTGGCAGTGGAATATACCACCAGGGAAAGAAAGGTTAGGTTAAAGACAAGCAGGAAATTTGGGCATGATAGTGGGAGGGAATAGTGGGTGGCAAGAAAGCCTGGTTTCCATGTTGCCAAAACTCCTTAAGGTCTACAGAAACACTGAGACTCCATCACAACCCAATCCATGAGAGATTTTCCAGCTTGCTGCACAGAAGCAGACTTACAGAGTTAAGATATCACAGATTTGAATTTGTTAGGCAATGGAAAGAGCTAGCCAAGTGGTCCCCGGGCTGTCAATCTAAGTTCCAGATAATTGATGGACACTTGGGAGGGATGCAGCTGGCAAGGGTGCTGGAACTGGTTGCTTAGCTTAGTGAAGTCATGCCTAGCTGAGCCCCAGGTGTAGCCCTGGCTAGTTAAGAATCACAGTCTCCGCTGGGCGGGGGTGGTGGCGGTGGTGGCGGCGGCGGCGGCGGCGGCGGCGGCGGTGGCGGCGCACGCCTTTAATCCAGCATGTGGGAGGCAGAGCCAGGCGGATCTCTGTGAGTTCGAGGCCAGCCTAGGCTACTAAGTGAGTTCCAGGAAAGATGCAAAGCTACACAGAGAAACCCTGTCTTGAAAAACCAAAAAAAAAAAAAAAAGAATCACAGTCTCCAAAGTCTCTGCTTCCTGCCATAGGCTGGAGCTCACACAGAGTGCAGCTACGGGCCTCTCAAGCAAGGAAAAATGAATTGGCAGAGGGTCAGTGCCCAGTGGACAGCTCTGCAGCATGCTCCACCCCACTCACAATGATTGTGAGGAGTCTGCATCCTATGTCCTAGTGCTTGGGGAGGACACTAGGGCTCAGCAAGGGTGAACACAGGGCTCTCCCTCAGTGAAGGAGCTGGGGTTCAGAAAGATTCCAAACCCTGTGCTATTCTCCTTTCTTGGTTAAAACCCACTCGTAGACCATGCTGCTTAGCAGGGCTTTCTGCACAGACAGAAATGTCCCACAACTATACTGGCTAATTTGAAAGCTCCTAGTCTATGTGGCTATTTCAATTTCGATGAATTAAAATTAAATTTAAAATGCACTTCCAGTGTCCAGCAAGATGGTTCAGTGGGTAAGAGTGCTTACTGCCAAGTCTGACAACCTAAGAATAATTTCTGAAGCCCATACAGAGGAAGGAGGGAGCTGATTCCCTCAAGCTGTCCTCTCTCTCTGTCTCTCTCTGTCTCTCTGTTTCTCTCTCTCTCTCACTCATACACACACACACACACACACACACACACACACACACACACACACACACACACACACACACACACGATTAAGTGTATACAAAAACTATGAACTGTTTTCCCACCATTGGATAGCCACACATGTGTGAACACAACCAAGTGATGGACTTTTAATCCTGCCTTCATTTTCATTCATTTAAGTTGCTAACAGGATCTGTTTCTTCCTCTTATTCCAGGACACAGAACAGCCAGAATGTTCCTAAAGAGGAACTCACTGACAAAACCCCAGGAAACAGGGAGGCAGCCCTTAACCCTAGGTCTGATGGACCACTTTGGCATCCTCATGCCGGGAGTTAATTACAACAGCCCTGAACTCAGTCCTATGAGTCAGCGCTCTTTGCCATTAATGCTTTAGGTAAAGGAGGATATAAAATAATAGGCCAGGGAAAGAAATTAATTAAGCTAAGCCTTTAAAAACACTTCTGATACATCAAATTCAAATGAAAGGTTAACACACACAATGGAAATATTAAAAGGCACTTATAGAGGTCCTCAGAACACAGGGAGAGAACACTTAGAATCTATCAAGGATGAGGAGGCTGATTAAATCTTGAAGATAAGGTAGTTGGTAAGTGATGAGAGGAGTTTACTCACAGCTGAGGATTTAAGTCAGAAAAACATCTTCTAGTTACTCACCCAGCTACTGGGAACACAGCTGATGTCCACCAAAAGCTGGGCTTGCCCTTCAACCCTGAAGCTCATTGCAGAATTACATGCTAAGGGCATACTCATACATGGGTACAGAGAGGCAGTTCCAGGAGGTCCATGCCCAGGAAGTGGGCTCAACGAGGAAAAGCTTACAGATAAAAGGGAAACTAAGTCACAGCAGACACTCTCAATGGAACACTATATAGTTGTTTTTTGTTTGTTGGTTTTGCAATACTAGGGGATTGAACTCAAGCATTTTACCACGGAGCCATACCCTTAACTTTAGTCTGTTTTTGAAAAACGACAGGAACTGGAGAAGCAATGGCTCAGCAGTTAAGAGTCAGAGGGCATGAGTCTGGTTTCTCACGCACACATGGGATGGCTCACAACTGTCTCTAACTCCAGTTCCAGGGGAACTGACACCTGCTGCAGCACTTGCACACACATGCTGCACATGTATACATCCAAGAATACACACAGACACATAAAGCAAATAATGCTGGGTGCAGTATTATACACCTTTAATCCCAGTACTTAGGCATACTCTGTAAGTCCAAGGCCAGTCCAGGCTACAAAGTGACACCCTGTCCACAAAGAGAACAAAAGACACTGAACCAACCAGTGCTGCCATAGTTCTACTACTTGCACCATGTATTTGATATCCATCCCTACTTTTTGCTAGTTGATTTTTTCCCTATTTTTAAATGTATGCGTATGTGTCTATGTGAATGTATGCCAGGTACATGTGTCTATGTCAATGTATGTGCAGATACCCATGGAGGCAACAATAGAATGTTGGATACTTTGGAGCTGGAGCTATAGGTGGTTGTGAACAACCTGATGTAGGTGCTGGGAACTGACCTGATGTAGGTGCTGGGAACTGAACTCAAGTCCTCTGGAAGAGCAGCACACGCTATTAAGCCCTGAGCCATCTCTCCAGTCAACTTGAATTATTTTAAAGGATACTTTGTACTATTTATATAAATGTAAAATTATCATTATCTGTCAACAGAAGACTTAACTGGGCACAGAGGCAAAGTAGTTCATCTATGCGCCAACAAAACCTGCTTTAGGTACCATGCTGTGTAGAGTTTAGCAGAGCAGGTGGGCCAGTGACGAAGGCGGTGTGTGTACACAGGCCTGACGGGACACCGAAGATCACAGAGCAGCAAGCACAAAGTGACAAATGACCTCCTGGCTATCGTTAGGTTATGGCATGGTTACAAGGATCTCTTTAAAAAATACTGCTCTTTTCTTTCTTATTTTTCTACAGTGAACTGATAAGTACTGTAGTTTAGAAACATGTCAGTGGTCCTGACTTCTCCCATAGGCCGTGTGCTTCTTGGTCTAGGACTCGGGAGGAAACAGTCCAACTGTAATCATGGTGCGGTAAGGACTGCCTGCTTGGTTTTCTTGGGAGGATAAATGTCCGCAGTGAAAGGCGGCAAAGATCATCAACTCTGACAGCAAAGGCTCTGGCTGGCTGGTGACAGTCACGCCTCTGGCTCTGCTCGTGGCTCTTCTCTTTTTCAGTGACCCAGAAAGCCGTGGCCGAGCTGTGAGCTAAGCCTGTCTCCCTCTGACAGCCTCTGCCCTGCACACAGCTGGCTGTCCCAGTGGGACAAGCTGTCCTGGACAGAAACGCCAAGGTGGACTCATGAGGAGAGTCTGGGCGGGAGTTAGGGCCAGAACCGGTGCCATGTGGCCAGTCTGGGGTTAAGGCCTTCACAGTTTGATTCCTGACCCCATTTCTCAGATAGGGTCTCCTAGGCTGGCCTTGAACTCCTATGTCACAGAGGATGACCGTGAACTAATTCTCCTGCCGCCTCCTCCTCCCATGCTGGGCTAGGCATGAGCTGCCATGCTTGGTTTATGTGGAGCTGGAGATAGAGCCCAAGGCTCCATGCAAGCTAGCCCGTCTTGTTTCTTGTTCACTCTCTACTCTCCTCCTCTCTTGTGTAACCTTTCCTGTCTGACTTCTCTGTTCTTGAAACATGACCTAGAAAAGCAGGCTTTCCACCTTCCACAATATTACCGCCCACTTTTTCCTGCTACTTACAGCAAAGATCCCAAACTTAGACACTTGAAACAGAATGTCATTTCAAAGATTACCTACTCATAAAAAAAATAAAAGAAAATTAGCAAGTGTTCAAAGAAGAAACAAGTCATGGAAAATGTGACTTTCTGAATCCTCACACCTCCCCAGAAGAAAGCAGACACTTCAAAGACATCCCAGTTCTGAGGGAGCCCAGACCTACCAAAGGTTAAATGCTGTGCTGGGCTCATCACTGCTGGACAACTTTTTCCATTATGTCCTCTGAGGGCCATGGCTCCTTTAAGTCAGCCCCCACTTCTTCCTAATAACGATAACTTGATTCATTCTACAGACTTTATTGATTTCAATGTGATTCATGTAAAATTCATGGCTACTGTGCAAAGCTAATTTTTCACATTTGAGTTACAGTATAAACTGTATAGCAGAAATGGAAGAGGAAAGAGAGGGGCAGGGTGCTCTCTCTCTCTCTCTCTCTCTCTCTCTCTCTCTCTCTCTCTCTCTCTCTGTGTGTGTGTGTGTGTGTGTGTGTGTGTGTGTGTGTGTGTGTGTCTACAGTTTGGGCAGAGGGTGCCCAAGCAGGTGTTCAAGGCCCCTAAGAAAACAATAGAAAGGGTTTCTTTTCTAAGGAACTCACATGCCACATGAGGTCAGTTCTTAAGAAGGGAACTGCCTGATGTGGGCGAGGCAGGTCTGCAAGGCCTCTGCTTCAGACAGTGAGGCCTCCCAACCCTCCCCTAAGAGCAGCTGGAGCCGTCAAGATCCGTTAGGCCACAGAGCCCAGTGCGGCTCCCTCCCACAGCTGTGCACCTGGGGTGAGGCAGGCACTGCCCCAGACTGCTTACTGTAATCACACTTGAGGCCTGGAAACCTCACAGGCTGGGCCTCCCTGCCACTGCTAGGAGGAGGGCTCTGGGTCTGGTCTCTGGAATCCCTGACTCATGCCACCTTTCCGTTTCCCTCTGAGGCCCGAGCCTGCATCTTCTGTCACCTAAAAGTGACACAGCAAGGTGGTTCATTAAGATAGATGTGGCTACAGAACCTGCAGAGCTAGCAAAAGCCCCAGGGAAAGGCTGAGATGGGGCTTTGTTGACAAATGGGCAGCCTTGTTCACTATAGCCGCTATCACATACAAAAGAAATAAACTGCTCTAGTCCCCAGGTGGGCACAGTGGGAGCAGCCTTCACCCAAAGGCTCTGACCACTCCTTCCAGGTAGAACCAAGCTGTAGACTATCAACTGTCATATCCCAGCATCCCACTGGGGTTGGGGCACTGATCCTGGTCCACTAAGAAAAGTGTGTCCCACAAGCTACTGCTTCCAGTCCTACCCTACTCACCGTGACCTATTTGTGGCAGTGGCCTTTCTGGAGCATCTGGAGGCATTCTTTCCTTGCCTCCAGAGGGTCTTCATTCCCTGCTATCATCCCTTTGCCCTGGTGCCAATACCTTTCCCTTGGCCTGGTATGTACCTGTACCCCTGCCCCAGTCCCATGGCTGGCTATGTTTAAAACAGAATTCACTTTATTTCAAAAGATATTTCTTTGGATATGAGGGGAATGTGTCCATTGCTGCTCACCTCCAACAAAAGGAAGCAGAGGAGAAAGACACCAGTATGTTTGGCAAATCAGGCACAGCCACACCATAACATCCATCACCTGGCATAAAGACTGAGTTTGAGGCCAGCCTCGCTACATAGGGCGATTTTATCTCACTCACAAACAAACAAACAAACAAACAAACGAACAACAAAACCACTGTGATGTCTAGCCAGGCTGGCCTCTGGGCTGTCAGAGTGTGCTCATGCCAGGCTCACTGTGAGGACTGAGGAGGAGAAGAAGACAGGGAGAGTTAAGAGGACATGGGAAGGGAAAGGAGCCCTTACTCTAGGGTCCATTATATTTTATTTACTGTGTCTGTGTGTATGTGTGCATACACATGTGTGCCACAGGACGTGTGGAGACCAGAGGACAACGTGTGGGAGTTGGTTCTCTCCTTTCACCATGATGGTCCTGGAACCAAACTCTGGTCTTCAGGCTCCTCCAGAATCTAGCTGGGAGTCAGAAACTTCCATCCAAATGTCTACAGAGATAGTGTCTGTCTTCCTAAAGACACTGCTAATGAGGACATTAATGGCAACAGCTATGTTCACCGAGGGCCGGAGTGTGCACGGCCTTGAGTTGAACTGTGCTTCCCCCTCCCCCTCTCTAAGTCTCAAACAATGCACCTCATACAGCCACTCCACACGTTTCCCTTTCAAAAGGAAATCTTTAAGCTAAGACAAATGACTAGCTCATATGTGATTTTTTTACATAATTTTAAAGGTCTGATTTTCCAGCTTTGTTTAATCTTTAAACATTGTTCTAAATTACACCCTTTGAACAATGTAACTTAAAAAGCCATGTACTTTTGGGTTCAGTGTAAATACATCTAAGTGTGACTCTCTCAAGAGGCCTGTGTCTGTGTCTTGGATGTGTACCACAATCTTCCTAAAACTCCTCCCCCACAGCATTTAAGTATGCATCCTCCCTTATCTTAGTAAGTCTGCTTTACTTTAGATTGTCCTGCAAGTCCTTTCTGTGGGTAGTCAAGGGCCTGGTTTTACTGAGCAGAATTCTTCAGGCAGCTGGTGGCCATCCTGAGCTGTCTCCCTGCCACAGCTGACAAGATTGCAACCAACAAAATGAAGACCACATGAGAATAGGAAGAAGCAAAGTGCTAGAGAGGCCCACAGAAATCCACAAAGATACCCACACAACAGACTGCTGGCAATGGTCGAGAGACAGCCCGAACTGACCTACTCTGGCGATGGGATGGCCAAACACCCTAATTGTCGTGCTAGAAACCTCATCCAACTACTGAGGGATCTGGATGCAGAGATCCATGACTAGACCCTGGGTGGATCTCTGGGAGTCCAATTAGCGAGAATGAGGAGGGTTTATATGAGCGAGAATTGTTGAGACCAAGGTTGGATAAAGCACAGGGACAAATAGCCAAATGAATGGAAACACATGAACTATGAACCAATGGCTGAGGGGTCCCCACTGGATCAGGCCCTCTGAATGGGTGAGACAGTTGATTGGCTTGATCTGTTTGGGAGGCATCCAGGCAGTGGGACCGGGTCCTGTGCTCATTGCATGAGTTGGCTGTTTGAAACCTGGGGCCTATGCAGGATTGCTTGGCTCGGCCTGGGAGGAGGGGACTGGACCTACCTGGACTGAGTCTACCAGGTTGATCTCAGTCTGTGGGGAAGGCTTTGCCCTGGAGGAGATGGGAATGGGGGGGGGGGGGCTGGGGGGAAGGTGAGGGGGACGGGAGGGGGGAGAACAAGGGAATCTGTGGCTGATATGTAGAACTGAATTGTATTGCAAAATTAAAAAAAAAAAAAGATTGTAACCAACAGGTATGCCTATCAACTTGGTTCAACTGAAGTGGGAGTCTTTCTCTTCCTGGTTTCCATCCTGTTCTCTCCTCTGTTCTCCTCCTCCTCACTGCTGTGTGGATCAGGTCTAACTGGGGCTAGCAAAGGCTGTGAAGGGATGAAGAGGAAGCGGGCATGGATGCTCAGAAGGGGACTCACAGATGTGTCTGAAGATGTTTCTCTACTAGGCTCCTCTCTGTTTCATGGGGACCTCAAGCTGAACAGGACAGGGTGAGGAACTTGCAATCTCCTGACACCGCTCCCCTGACACTAGCCTGAGGACTCCATGATAACAGTTAGCATGGCAGCTGCCATGTACCAAAGATTATATTGTGGACGTTTAGCATAAAGTAATTTAGTTTCTGCAACCACTTTGTTTTGTAGATGAGGCAACTGAGGCCATCAGCGTGCAGAGATACCCAGGGTCATACAGTTAAAGGAGAATGGCCTTGGACTCAAACTCTAACGTTCTGACTTGGGAGCTTCTGCTCTAACCATGACACTGAGAACCAGACAGAAGGTGGGAAGGAGAATGAGGGCTTTGGAGGATGGGAACCGAAGTCAACTATGTTCAGATTTGCATTTGCAAAATGACTTTCAGGAAAACCCTGGGATGCTTGAATGCCAGAGGATGGATGAATATGTTTCCAAAGAGTTGCTTTTCCCTGGATATGGAGGGCTCCTGCCTGTTAGGCCCAAGCAGACCCTGAAGAGAAGTAGGGCAGCTGGTAGGGAAGCCTAGACCAAAACAAACCTATGGTAGCTGAGGGGTGATGAAGTCACCCACACCTGTGCCAGGATATCAGAGACCTCCGCTCAGACCCAGTTAGGCGAGCACGGCTGGCTTGTGAAGAAAGTGGGGTAATTCAGAGGACTCCACCCAATCTCAGCTGACAACAGCTCAGAGGCCCACTGGGCTTCAGACACAGTGCATGACGCTTTCCCATTTTCAGATGAAGGAACCCAAACTTGAGATAAGGGTATGCCCCCAAATCCCTGGGCTGGGGTTGGTGATCATATTACAGAGAGAACCTCCATCCTTCTATCTGCCTCCTTGCCAGTGCCCTTCCCTGTCTGGCAATCCTCTAAGGTGGGGAGTCCTAAGACTCCAGGAGGGTAAGGAAGAAAGCTGCTGGGGCACACAGCTCCACCGCCCCCCAGTGGTCAGCATGCTGCCACTGACTAGGCCCGTGAGCTTTTACTGAAAGCCACAGCAACTTCCCTTTCACCCTATGAAATAAGTGACATCTTTCTCAACACCCGTTATCAATCTCTGACTGCTTTTAATAGAAGCAGTTCACAGTGTGTGGGGGTAGATATAAACAGATGGGAAAATGCTTGCCTCAGGTCTTTACAGAGAGAGGAGGTGGGGGGCTTTAAAAGCACACTGCACAAGGGCTGCAGTTTCTCGGGAGGCTGGGGAGAGGGATTCCTGGAAGACATGCAGCAATAAATGGTCCACTATGGAGACCGAGCTCCATGGCAGTACCCCATGCCTGTCAACATCACATTTTGCTGCCCAAGGACACGTGTCATAGAGGACTGGGGTTCCTCTGCCTGTGATCCCTTCTCTGGCCCCTGAAGCGGATCCAGAGAACCCACAAACACAGCAAGGGATGAACTGCTCCCTAGCTTTCCCTCAAGCTACGACTTTCAAAGGGCTTTTGAAGTTTAGTCCTCTGAGGCAGGTCCCCCCTCATGTGGCTCTTCTGAGGAACTGGACTCATGCAGATGAAGCACTATTTGATGCAATGGAGTTTTGGCAGGGAGCTAAGTAACATTGCAAGCATGTTCCTGAACATTTTAAAATAAACACTGACAGGGTGGAGGGTTGGGAACGTCTAAACAACCATTCTGAGTGTAAAGGATGGCGGAGGTCTGAGTGACTGCAGCTGTGTGGCCTCTACAGATGGGTGATGGAGGCAGAAATTCCAACTACAGGAAGTCTTTTCCCAGCACCACTTTGATGGGAAGAACAGAGCATCATCCAGGGCTGACTGGCTTGGAGTAGGGGTCTGGCAGTCATGCAGTCATGAAGGGGGCTGTGTCCTATGTTGCTTGGCAAGTGGCCTTGACCTTCTGACTGATTCCATTCCTTGAGCTAGGAGCCTTTTCCAGGCCACCTGGTCCTCACAAGAGAGAAGCATGCTGGCTGCTCCTGACCAGTAACAAAGGCTTTGAGTTGAGGACACTGAGATGGAAGCTGTTTTTCTCTGTCACACAGGTGACAAAGATGGTCGTTAGCCAGTTTTTCATGATTAAGAGCTATCATTAACATCACTAGACCTAACTCAGCCCAGCAACTGCACAGTGATGAATCCCTTGCACTAAAGCACTATGCTGGAACAGAACTGCTCACAGGGCTCACACTCTGGGACCTCTGAGACAGTGAATGACCAGATATAGTACAGTACCCATGTTCATGGTACTCGCACATTGGACATCACACTCTGGGCACTCCCACTGAATGCAGTCCAGTACAATAAGCTCCACCCATGTCCCTGATGCAGGAAAGCCCCACTTCAAAGTGCCAAAATCAAATTGCAGAACATGATGAATACAGTTCCAATTGTGTAAAAATGGCAGTCATTCAGTGGGTCAATATTTACTGAGTAGCAAATAAGAGCCAGGCCCATGTCAAGGCTGGGGTGACGGTGGTGAAACAAGAGACCAGATCTCTGTAGGAAGACAGGTGTGAGTGTGTATGTAGGTACAAGTGGCAGGGGACTGGCGGGGTGCATGCCCCAGGATAGACCGGAGAGGGCGTCGGGCAGGAGAGGAAGATGACATTCTCTTCTTATTGGACTACGCATAGTTTTAGCCTTTTACAACGTCAATCTGTTCAGCTATTATTTGGTAGTCAAACATGTATACAGCAAAGAGAAGCCAAGTCGTAGACTCGGTGGCCGTGTCCCACCTCATACCACCAGGACGGGCTTCTGTTCCAGTGTAAAGAGCAGAGATGGTGTTAGAAGTGAGCCAATTTCCCAACACTGTTAGGGGCTGTTGATCTGGCATCCTTTCTGCTCTGTGAGAACAGGGTTGGAGAGGGAAGACTAGCAGTCCAAAGTGCACTGTGGGGGAGGTTAGCCCACGGCTCGGGGTTGTAGGTACTTTCAGGCCTGAGGCTACACTTAATAGAACACAAAATTCAATTATACTGGGACTGCTGGGCTTCTCTTAGTCTCCCCTTCTGAGGTGGCCGATGCAGTGGAGAAGCGGTGGCCTCTCTAGGTAGCACCCTCTGGGTGTAGGGCTGCTCTGGGTCTCCTCTTTACTAAAAAAGCCTCTCCCTTAAGCTAGAAGTGGGTCCTGGAGTCTGGATCTAGAACATCAACCTGTGTCCTGAAGCAGAAACCCTTCTGGCTTTCATTCTGGCCAAGGGCATCTGATACCACCAGAGCTAGTCATAAGGAAGGCAGGGGTATTGAGGAACCAGGTTCTCTTGGCTCTCTGGCTGTTTCTGCCTGTCTTAGCAGTGTGCTGTTGAACTGTGCCTGCGACCTCTCAGAGCCTGGGGCCTCCGAGTGTAACCCACTGGCTGCTTCCACAGTACAGGAGGGTTTCGAGAGACGGTGCCTTTGGTCTGAAACGAAAAGCAGGGCAGTGCCACACAATTACGACCCCTTCCTTTGTGGGCAGACAGCACTAGCTGATAGAAAAATCTCGCAGGCTCTTCTACAAGGGTGGAGGCTCGAGAGGTCCTTGGGGTCTCCCTAAGGGTTCCCTCAGTGAGGAGAGCTTTGTCCGAACAGCTTCTTGCCCAAACTTTCCTCCCATCTACTTCAAGTGGCAAGAGCACCCTTACCTCACATGTGACTTAGCCAAGACTGTTGGCCTCAGTGTACTCATATCAAAGGAGAGCTTGTTAACAAATACAGAGTTTCTGTCAGTTTGGCTATAGCAGGTAAGAAGTTGGCCTTTTCAATCTCTAGTCCTGGGGATGGTAACATTTGTTTCTATCTGGGAGGCGCCTGCCTCCCAGGGCACTGATGGGAGAAGTGTACAACTTTTTTTTTTAAGATAGGGTCTTAACTATGTAGTTCTGGCTGTGCTGAAACTCCCTGTGTAGACCAGGCTGGCCTCAAACTCACAGAGAGCTGCCTGCCTCTGCCTCCTAAGTGCTGTGATTAAAGGCGTGCACCACTCTGCCCTGCAATATATAACTTTCTTATATGGCCCAGAAGTACCTGGGGCTGAATCCTACTATTACTCATACTTGGGGCTTAAACAAGCCCACTAGACGCACAGTTCACTAGACAAATCTATCCATGCTTACATCTATAGGCCACAAGAATCAATTTATTTAGACTCATTCCAATAAAACAAAGTAACAATACTGCATAGTAAATGTTCTCAAGACCATCTCATCACCCTTCTGCTATAAGAGTCCCAGTTGGGCCCTAGGGAGGCCAGGCTTCCTCCTGGCCACCAGAATGAGCCCTGTTCTCAGAAACAGTTGAGCCTGGTGGACTTGCAGGGGCCCTGAGATGGCCTAGCAAGTACATATACCTCTAGTGTCTGCTGGCACCAGCGATGGTGCAAGATGGCACAAATGCTAATGACTTTAGATTTTATGATGGTCACTCTGCATTTAGCTTCAGAGGTAGTGAAAAAATAATGTAGGTGAGCTTTGGCTCCAGCAATGTTATGGGTATAGTTTAGGATAGGCTAATCTGCCTATCTTGTTCTGAGGGAGGGGGAGGAACTGAGTAAATTCAATGAAAAATATTAAACATATAAGAGTGGTTCTCTGACATGACAGACATCTCAAAGGTAGGATTCTAAGGCCTCTTGTGGGGCTCCCTGGTACCCAGGTGTGTGAAAACTGTGAATCTGGAAAAGGAAGGGGCAACACTGAGTTCACAGATATGGCCTGAAAAGGCAGACCCTGGGTGATCTCTTCTGAGTAGTGAGTGAAATGACTTGGCTCCAGCCACCACCACCTGAACCCTCACATGGTAGCTGTCTCAAGAGGGAAACTGACTATGAGCTAATATCCCAGGCAGGTCTGTACTACAGTGGGGCATGAGTCAGACACCATGGACAATCTCATGGATCTTCACAGTGACTCTCCTAGTAAGCACAAAGTGACAGATCAGGTTAGATCACTTGCTCATGTCATGGGTAGAGCTCATCCTAAGCATGAACAAAGGACTGCTCTTCAGGCCTTGTCCTTGGCTTTGGAGCTTATATGCACATCCTAGAACCCAAGGCCATCAATACTTCTTGGGTGTAAATATCACCCAAATCAAGCCCAACACTGGCAATAACAGTAACTTGTGTTTGCCATACATAGTGCCCATGCTTTCTGTATCCGGTTTCACTTTATCCTCACAGCCTCCCTGGTGAGCAACTCTTACTTATGGTTCTCCCCTGCTTCCCAGAGGACTGGAAGCCTGAGGTACAGCAAGTCACTTCCTATGGGTATAAAGACAACAAGTGGCAAAGGGCACCCAGTAACTGTTCCTAAAGCTCTACGTGAGCTCCCGAGCCCAATCTGGTTCTACGACCCAACATTGCAGCCCTCTAGTCCATGTCCCTGCTTCTCCAGCTGCCCACTTTGCTGGAATTGGTGAAGTAGGGACAAGGAGACTAGCAATTCTGAAGCTCAAGGACTATTTATGGGCTTTTGCCTCTTGTGCTTGTCAACAGCAGTGATAGTTTAGGGACATGAAGCATTTGCTGATCAACCTTTGCCCTGGACAAATAGGCCTTCCCAGGGTTTGTGTAATGTCCTGAAATCAGTCAAGGCCCTCACTTTCAGTTCTAGTGTTTGCTCCTCAGATTTCTTCCTGCTTTGGGATGAGGGCCAGCTGCAAAGCTGAGAGGGTGCTGGAGGGCAGGCTCAGAATCACCCTCCAGGCCCTTTGCCAAGTCTTGACCGTCAGTAAAGCCACTAGAACAGGGGCAAAACACCTGCCCTGGAGCGAAAGCACCGAGAACTGGAGTACTGTGCCTAGCTTTTCTGCTTTCCCTGCTGTAGACCCGGGGGAACTGGGCATGAGCTAGGTACTGCAGCCAAAGGCAGGACTGGAGAATCTCCACCAGATAACATCCTTGAATGACAGGGTGAGTGAAGCTCAAGT
Organism: Peromyscus californicus insignis; assembly: GCF_007827085.1. NCBI lineage: Eukaryota > Metazoa > Chordata > Mammalia > Rodentia > Cricetidae > Peromyscus > Peromyscus californicus. The sequence goes on along the minus strand of NW_026294551.1, from coordinate 102,294,854 downwards.
CAAGCTAGAAGTCAATCTGCTGGGTAAAGCCATGGAGAGTTCAAGGCAAAACAGGCATGATTACCAAGCCCAGCCTGACCCTACAAGCACAACATGAGGTACTTGAGGGCGGAGTCCCATATACCTTGTGACAAAGTAACTTCTGACCAATAAATGAGGCGGTTCTTGGCTGAAGACTATCCCCTGCCAAGAGGTTATCAAATGTGAAATTGTTCTAAATACTCCATGAGCCTCATCTTGCCAATCTTCATTAGGGTCTTCTGCTGTTCATGGCATTTTGTTATCCTTACTGCACACTTGCAGAAAAAGACGAGGAGTGGCCAAGCTACAGCGTGAGTGGCAAGTTCAGGAGCTGGTTGGGTGTCTCTGTGGTTTCCAGGATGTGGTCCCCAACCTGAGCCCATCTTCTTCCTCTGCTTTCAGACAAGCCATAGATACGCCTGTCCTCCTGACCATCCAATTAAGGCCATGGAGGGAAGACTCTGGAGCCCTGGGCTGCCAGAGTCTACCCTGACACCCTGGGTTTAAAAGCCTCTTCTGTCATCTTCCTTCTGAGAAGGGTATCTGAGAAATGTTGTATAGCCCTTTAGAGGATGACAGAGCTTTGTGGAAGGGAGTCTGGGAGCTGGCTCCCTCCTCAAGCCCTGACAAAGGCCCCTACTCTCCCTGCATGAAGCCTGCTCATTTATGCACAGGGCCAAGGGGAGGCTTCCCCAAATAGGATCATGACTTACTCCAGAAGATGCGCCAGCATCTGGCCATGGGCCTTTTCTGCCTTCAGGATTGACAGCAATGCATTAATTTTTCCTCGAAGTAATCACCACCCAGCGCAGCCACTTCTTCCTCAGCAGCCTCTATTAGAGGTGCCAGCTGAGGGCACACTTGCTGAGGGAATAAAAGGGGCACCAGGTAGAGGGCGGGTGATTTACTCCACACAGCGACATAGAATTGACTTTTAGAGTTTCAGATTGCCTGCTGTGACTGTAGAGATGACTCACACAGAAGAGTAATGTGGGCCCTCAAATCCAGTCCTGGAGTCATTCCAACTGCTCAGGGAAGAACAAGGCCAACTCATGTGGCTATTATGTCAGATGTGGGTCAGAATGGCCAGGTCCCCAGGCATGCCCTCAGGGTCTCTGTTCGAAATAAGGCTGATGTCTCATTTTACTGGCTGAGTCCCTAATGCCCTCTCTCATTTTTATCCATTCACCTACTCCACCGGCAGGAATTCAACTGCGGACAGGAGGCAGGGTTTCTTTCTGCCTCTGAGTACCTTAGCACCCTTCTAAGTCAAACAAATAGAGACTCCAAAATAGAGAAAAATATGCAGCTAAGAATGCTGGGAACTAGAGTCTGGTAATCAGAAAAGGCCTTGCTGGGAAATGACTGGCCTACCCGGAGTTGGAGGAGGTCAGAGAGTCAGCTACGCACAGATCCCCCAGGGCCCTGATCAGGCCTTTACCTAGATAACAAATATGGATCACCAGCAAGGGAGGCTTGAGGTTGGTGTGACCACCAATATAGGCAGGGCTGTGTGCCTGGCCCCCACCATCCTTTCTCCATAAGGCAGCCCTGACAGCCTCCTTGGCTGGCCTTACCTGCTCTCTCTTTGGGGAAGGAAGGCAGGCAAGAGGCTGGGAGGAGAGGTTGGCCCAGCTCAGGGGAGAGGATTCGAGCAGGCTGGTTATTCTAGGGCTCTAGTCCCATTTTAACCAGGCATTTGGCTACTAGTGTTGGGCAGGAGTAAGGCTCGAGTGGCCAATAGCTCTGCAATGCAGGGATGGACGGAGAGGTAGTAAGACCAAGGGCTAACAGGCCTGGGGTCAGGTGAGCTGTGAGTGAAGGCATTTCTTATCTCCCCTCTTCATCCATTTGCCTAGCTTTGGGGCTGCAGGACTTCTCAGAGCCTCTGACCTGGCTTACCGGGGGCTTGCTATTGCAGGGCTTGGGGCAGGAAGCACAAACAAAAAGTTCTGCTGGAGGAAGAGTTCCAACTTGGCTGCATCCCTGAGTTTCTCTCTAACTGGGTGGGGAGTCATGGATACGTAGCCAGCTGTCTACCTCTGACAATCTGCAGTGCTAAATATAAGCTCCTGCCTACACACAACCAAAAGGCAAAACTAGAACATGGATTCACCAAATATGGCAGCTGGACCTTTATAGCTGGGGCATGAGGGACTGTTGCTCTGGCCACTACTGAGTCTGGTCTTGGGAGAAAGCATCCCTTTCCTGTCAGGAGGGAGAGAAGGCTATTGGGAGATGGTGCAGAAGTAGGCCTGCTTGTCTCTATCCCCGGAGCCCTGGGCTGCCCTTGCACATACCTCATTCCCAGGTCACCAACAAGCCCACTGGGACTTGTCAAGTCTCACTTTTTATTGATTGATTGATTGATTGGTCTTGGTTTTGCAAGACAGGGTTTGTCTGTGCAGCCCTGGCTGTCTTAGAACTCGCTCTGTAGCCCAGGCTGGCCTCGAACTCACAGAGATCCTCCTGCATCTGCCTCCCGAGTGCTGGGACTACACCACCACTGGCTAAGTCTCACTTTGAATCCCCACGTCTTTTCCCCATTTGTTTTGGTGCTAGAGACTGATCCAGGACTTTATGCATGTTAAACACATGCCCTACCACTGTGCTACATCTCTAAGACCCTCAACCCTTAGCTTTTACACATAACTGAATTCTGGTCTAGTGTTGGGGGCAGACTGACACTTGTTTTCAAGAAAAATATACTTTCTTCACAGCAGGAAGAAAAGTGAAATACTGGACTTGGGTTTCCTGGGAAGGAGCAGCCTAGGGGGATGTGGCAGCCCCTGAAGAGCTTTAGCTTGGCCCTACATAGCAGAGTAACCATTAGCAAGTGGATCTGGGTGTGTGTGTATGTACACATGTGCCTGACCTTTTGAGATAAGGTCTCTCACTGAACCTGTTACTTACTAGTTTGGTTAAAGTGGTTGATCAACAAGCCCCAAACATCATCCTGCTGCCCCTCCCCAGAACTGCTGGGATTGTAGGCATGCACCACTGTGCTTGGTTTTTTATGTGGGTGCTGGGGATCCAAACTCAGATCTTCATGGGCACATGGCAAGTATTTTACCAATTGAGTCCCCTCCTGAGCCCCAGATCTGGATTTCTACTAAGCAAATTACTCTGACTCCCCATGTGTGTGTGTGTGCATGTGTGTACACTCTGTGTGTGTGTGTGTGTGTGTGTGTGTGTGCGCGTGAGTGAGAGAGAGAGAGAGAGAGAGAGAGAGAGAGAGAGAGAGAGAGAGAGAGAGAGAGAGACTGAGACTCACAGGCCAGTTTCTAAAGTAAGTGTGGATTTTTTTTTAAGAGCTGTCAAAATTGAGGGGGATGTTTATAGACCTTGGCAAATTTTCCATCTATGTACATACACCTAAGGTCCAAATCAGAATGCTTTATCATGGTCAACAATGCCCTCATTTCTTGAGAAACAAAACCCAAAATGCCCTGTCACATTGGATTTCATTTTAAATTCTGACCACTTGAGTCAGACACTAACATTCTGCAGTAGACCCATGAATGACTGGAACTCTAATCCTTCCCTGGAGAAAAGTCCCTTTCAGAACCCATTGTGGGCTTTGGTTAAAATTCCTCCTGCCCCATTTCAGCTCAAAAAGCTCCACTGACCTCTGGCTCAGGACTGTTGGCTTAGATTTAAGGGCATGGGAAGGAAAGTGGTGGCCAGCTCTGTAACTAGCCAGCCCTATAGCTGGAAGACCTGAGTGTCTGGTCTGGGAGGGTTGAATCGACATGGAAGATGAGATTTAAGCCTATTGTAAAGAGCAAAGAGGCAAGGGGAGTTTGGGAGAAGTGAGACGTGCTACCTGAGAGAACCCTGGTCACAGGAAGCCATGCGAGCAGTAGGGACAGGGACTGGGTGACAAAGACAGACAAGAAGGCAAGGTGGAGCTGAGTGGCCAAGACTGAGGGAGGGCAAAGACATCCCAGGGAGAGCAGAGTGCGAGGAAGGGACTAAAAGAAGAGTTATGGCTGGACATTGCAAAGCAGAGGAGTCTAGAGCAAAGGCTCGTGCTGTTTCTGAGACTTCAGAGCCTGCTGGGTAGACCTCAGCCCAGCAAGAGCTGCCGAACTCCTGGGTGAGGTGGAGTCAAGGTCACATAACCCCAGAGCATCTCATAGCTAATATCCTTGTTTGTTCATCTCCCACACATTCTCTGGGGCTCCTTGGGTACAGTATGTCACAGAGAGCCTCTGCCAGCCTCTCCAACCCTGAAAGCTGTCAGTTTCCACATCTCTGTGGGATGGAGTAATGGCTCCCAAAGATGCCCAATGTTCTAATCCCTGGAACTTGAGAACAGGGAATCTTCAAATGGGACTTCACAAGTATAATTAACTTAAAAACTTTGAAATTGGGAGATTATTTTGGGATTGCTGAAGTAGGTCCTATATAATTAGAAGGAATCCTTAAAAGTAGAAGATCAAGGCAGAAGGTGGGGATGGAATGGTCAGAGGAAGGGAAAACCCACCATTGTTGGCTCTGAAGATAGGAGGAACGGACTCTAGAATCTTGGCAAGGAAAGAGGGCAGGTTCTCTCCTAGAACGCTCAGAAAGGAACCATACTGGGATTTGAGCCTAGTGAACCCACACTGTCCTGGGACCACAGAGCTATAGGGTACCCAAGTTTGCATAAATCTGATAGGGCAGCCACCTGAATCCAACACATACCACCTGGTATTCTGGACTGGACTGGTGACACCAGCCCCACATCCTTGAGACTTGACTTTGGATGGCTCACTGCCTACAGGTCCTCACCTGAGCTGCCTGCCTGGTAAACACTCATAAGAATATACTGGATTCAAGAATTCAGGCTCTCAACCAGTTCTGTTCCCTTCCCTGGCAAAGGTTCAACACACTATTCCCCATCTTTCTTGGGGCATCCAAACCCATCTTTGGGTGGGTCTTTCCTCTGCTAGATGCCACCAGCTGCCTAAAGGAGGGCTGGGCTGATGATTTTTCTCTTGTCTTTGATACCTGGCCCAGAGCCACAACTTAACCAATGATAGATGGGTGGTTCATTAGTGCGTAAGCATAGGATAGAGGAGTTCTATTCCAGAGCCCAGTGTATAAGTGCTGTGCTGATCTGTGCAGAGTACTGCCTCCTCTCCCCCAGCAGAGCATGACACTGAGTAGGCTACTGAACCTTGAGCTTCTCTGTTTTAGCATCCTCATCTGTAAAAGGTGAGGATGACAGAAACTACTTGGCCAGCTTGTAGGGTTCAATGAGTTAAGCTGTCTGAAACACTGCTAGCAGCATCTGGCCCTAGGAAAAAGTCACTAGGCGGTATCTGTGATCATTACTGTTTCACACATCAAGAGGATAGGAATGGAAGCAGCTGAAGCCAGGGGACTGGGAGACCTCAGGAAATGCCAATAACAGGGCCACATAACTCTAGCTCAAAGCCTCCTGCTGTATACTTATTGAGGTTCACATTTCTGTCTCTGATTTCAAAAAGAGTCCAGTATGGGGGAATCATAGGAGAAAGACACCAAGGTAGGAGGTAGAGAAAGCTGTAGGTTCGTCACCAGGCTCCTGGCCCTGGAGAATGCAAAGCAGAGCCAGGAGAGAAGTGAGTTTTATGAGAAGCTGTCTAAAGGCTAAAGGTTAACAGGGGTCATTTAAATGACATGCTTTATTTCCTGGCTTTGCACAGCTCTGGAAAACCCCGACTGGATTTTAAAAAATGCAAAGCATATTATACAATGCAGAGGACTGGCTCTGGGTAATGAAAAGTGAAGAATGCAAGAGATAATTTGGATGTACCAAGATGAAGATCCAGGAAGTTTTTGGGGGCGGGGGGGGGGTGTTCTGCATGAGGATTTGGCAGGGAGGGAAGAAAGGTTTGCCTAACCTGGGCTACAAAATGATGGTCTCCAAGGGGAGACTGGGAGGTGAACTGGAAGAGGAGATGGGAACTTTAGTTCTTAATTCTAAGCAGATGCTTTGGAGAAGCCGTGAGAAGCAGGGAGGCCAGCTCCATCTCCCTGGTCTGGTTGTCTGGCTCCAGCCTGCATAGTCTGTTAGCTCCTGGAACATTTTCACTACTGTGTCGGAAATGGGGCAGACTGCTTTCAGGACTGGCACTGGTCCAGGACAGTTAGGGACAGGCTGGGGTTCCCATGATGCAGACAGCTGTGAACTGTGTAAGGGAACCTCATGAAGAGCCAGGTCAAGTGATTTTAACAAAAGCACAGCTCGCCTGAGGACTCTTGTATGGGGGCTGCAGGGCTCTTTGGATTCAGCACTGAATGCTCATACATGGGACCAAGGGCCAGCAGGAAACATAGGAAGAGTGACCAACCCATCTCCCAAACCCTTCTCCTCCCTTAGGTATGGCACTTGAGGCCCCAGTGGGGCTAGTGAACTTATTCTTCATCATGGCTGGCAAGCTGTGTGTGGTTACTTTACACAATCCCAACTGCACACAAGCAGTCACTATGGGGAGGAAGAGGGGATGGCTGACTGTTACAGGGCTGGCTAGCTGTCCGTACCCAACTGGAAGAGCTGGACAGTGGAAGCATGCCTTCTCCTACCTCTCCTGAGAGTCCCCAGGCTTCTTATAGGAAGAGAAACCCACGTTGCGCCCAACATGCAAGCCCTCTCCTCCTGTGTGGAGTGTTTAAGGACAGGGACTACCTGCAGTCCTGCAGTTAGGATGGCGTCAAGCTCACTGAGGTCCATCACACACAAGGAGTTAGACAGCATATCTTCTCCACCCTGAAAGCCAATTTTGGGACCTAGACAGACATAGCTGTTACTTCACACCCAGAGCCACTTTCCTACTGATATCTAGCTGATCGGCAAGTGGGTAAGAAGAACTTCCAGGGGAAGGGCAATTCATAGAAAGCGGCAAGGCCGCCTTCATTCTGCCTAATACCATGGTTCCCAATACAGGTCATGCAATGGAATCCTCCAGAAGGCATACAGATGTCAAGGCTTTGCCCTAGAGCAAGTTAGAGGGGCTTGGCTTGGAGGTGCACTGGCTGAGGATCCCCTGCAGCTCTGTCTAACTCAGAACTGCTGGCCTCCTCGCTCACAGGGTCAGGGGTGGACTCCATGCTCCACAGCAGCTCTGCACACTAGGATAATGTGGAAAACAACAGTTACTTCTATTTCCAGGCAAGTCAAAGTAGAAATGGTAATTTAAGCTTTGAAATACTCTATTCTATTTCTCTTGCTCTCAATTCTCAGATACGGTTTCCTGTCATGATCATCCTGTCTCCCTGTCCCAAGTTCTGAGGGTACATGAGGGTAACTTCAGAGAAAGCGGCTTGCATGTAGGGTGTAGCATGGGTTTCTCTTCCTGGAAGAAGCCCTGAGCACTGAGTAGGGACATGGGAGAAGTAGGAAGATGGGGATTGAACTCATGGCTTTGTGCATTCCAGGCACTCTACTAACTGAACTACATCTCCAGCTCTGTAGATATTTCTTAAAAACTTAGTAGAGCAAAAGACACTGGACATTCACTTGAAAACTTGGTCTAGACCATGTACTGTGTCTGCCACACATTACACTAGTCACTAGGACTTCTGAAAGCCTCACTTGAGAGTTCTTAAGTCTTAGGTGAGGACATCCATTCTTTGTTCTTTAATAGAGATTCTAATAGCTACCCCATGGTATTCTAGTGTCTTCCTACTTGGTATGAGTTTAGGATCCTGGGAGGCACACTTCTAAGTACTTTGTCTAACCTAAACAGAACCCATCTTCCTAAGAGAATATAGGAGGAAAGAGCAGTGGGATTCCTCCAGTCTGCTCTCCAGTGGAGCTGCAGTGGGCTAGAATGAGGACAGGCTAAAAGCAGACTGGGGCCAGTCAGCAAGCTAGATGCTGGGGAGAGTGGCAGGCGGCCTCCTGGGTAGGGAGAGGAGAGGCACATGGAGACAGCCCTCTCCTTATGACTTAGACCTTCATAAAGGTCATAGTATATGTTGCTGTTTCAGTATCCCCAGAGATTTGTTTTGGGTATTCCGCCAATCCTCCTTCCTGAGGCAAGGGGAAGTCACTAGATCCTGTGTGATTCCTCTTTTGTTGTGCTAGACGGGGAGGTAGGCATGTGGTGGGCAGAGAGATGGCAGCTGCAGGGTCTAGAGTCCTGGGTGGGCACAGCCCCAGACAGCATCACTGAGCAGGCCATCCAAGAGATGTCTTGAAACTCAACACTAACCCTCAACCAGGCCCTCCTATAGATTCCTGTTTCCTCCTGTCAGCCAGATGGTGTCAAGGAGGCTGGCTTCATTGAGCAACGACACAAGGCAGAGCATGTGTGACTCAAGGGCTACTGAAGAGCCAGGATCGCAGAACTGTGAATGTCTAGGTAGCACTAGAAAGGATAGTCAGGGTGCTACACATGCAGATAAAGCCTTGCAGAAGACACCCAGACAGGAAGTCAGTGGCCATAAAAACTTCTGATGTCTGCTGAGGAGAAGTAAAGGAGCTGCTCCCTCCAAGGTCTGTGTTCTGGGTTACAATAAGAGTGGAGGAACCACAGGCAGTGAGAAGGGTCAGGCTTTTTTTTTTTTTACCCACCTGCTGCCTGAACTGGCCAATTTTCTGAGCACTTTGGTGTAGAAATGAGAGATGGAGAGAGGGGCAAGGCTACTCAGGGATTTCAGCCTGGATGAGGAGAGCCAATAGTGGGCTTTATGGAGAGGTAGGCTTGGGAAGAACTGAAGCCAGCTTTCTGGCCTGGCGGGTCTCAGGGTGTCTTGGCTGGTGCCTATGGACTGGGCTCTATGAGGCCATGTCAGGACTGCTCAGCTCTGTCAGCAACATCTTACCCTCCTAACAACTTCAACAGAGCCACAAGAAGTCTGAGGTGGAAAGGTCATTGAATATGCCTTAGGATACCAAAACAGGCACTGGAAACACCAGCCCTGCCACTGAAAGTGTCCAGAATTCACCTAGCTCCCAAGGGTTTCAGTGGGCCTCAGATAGCATGGTTCTTTGGGCAACTAACTTTAAACCACTTCCCTTGTTTGAGACGTCAGCTGTGACTCATGTTCAAATGCATGGGACAGACAGGACTTTGGAAAATAGCTTCAAGCTTTGGAGTGTCTTCTGTAGAAAGAATGATTTTATAGAGAAAGAAGGGCAGAGTCCCAAAGCCAGTCTTCCTCATGCAGGGCCTCAGCCCCATGCACAGGCTGCCATCTGGAAAGCTGCCTCCTAGCTTTTGTCTTGGTCAGAATTGTCCATAGCAAACCAAAGAGGGCATAGTCTAACATTAGGCGTCCTTGTGATCTCAGCAGAACATGTCTCTCTAATGTAGCTCAATTATGATTGTAAGTTTATAAAACAGGGAGATTACAGGAATATACATTAAACCACATCAATGACTGCTACTGAGAAAAAATAAGTCCAGCAGACAGGTACCAATCAAATAATCAATACGCAGGAAACAGCTACATCACCCTGCTTTAAAAGAACCAAATAATGCTGCAATTGGATTTACTTAGAAATTTTCCACTTGAGCAAAACTGACAGCTGTATTATAATCACATTTCCAGTCAGTTTATAAGATACAAATTTCATTTCTCCGTATTTCGACTTCATTTCTGAAAAGTGGCCAGCAACATTATTCATCAAGTATACATAGGAGAAGTCTAATTCATAGAGAGGGAAATGGCGCTCATCCCGAGTCTCCATTTCCTCAGAGGATGGATTTAATTCAAATCTGTCTTTTTCCCCCTGACCCATCCAGTTCAGAGACTCAGTTTCTAAGCAGAGTAAGAATGAAGGAAAAAAGGGATGAAGGAAAGTAGGGAGAGAGGGAGGGGAGGGAAAAGTGAGAGGAAAGAGAGAGAGAGGTGAAAGAGAGGAGGGTACTGATTTTAGCCCTCAGAGAAGAAAAATGATTTGGGGTCACTGAGTTGCTGAAATGAAAACAAACCATAGTTTAAAGAAACTACCAAGAACGGTGTAAGATTCTTGAGATGTTTCACTAGATCAGTGTGTGTGTCAACTAGAAACCTTACATATTTAAACAGCTAGAACCAAATGTCAGCAATGCACCATCCATTGACCTTAAATGAGAGACGACACTTGTAAGTCTCCACCCTTCTATATAATTCAAGCTGCTGCTAAAGTCCGAGTTGGCACAATCCTGCAAGCCTTTCCTGAGTGACTTCCGTGTGACAGGTGCTGGGCCTGGCACCAGGAGACACAAACTAAGCAGGAGGTGCAAACTCATTTGAGGTGTGCTTGAAGAGTGGGGCCAGATGCCTATTCAGGAGCAGAGCAGAGATGGGCAGTCGGGCCACATGTTGCCAGGCAGACAGACGTGTCACAGCCTGGGCAGGGGAGGCGCAGAGGACTGGACCGAGGAGGTAAAGGGTGTAGCTGCAAGGCTGGATAGTAAGCCTCTGATCACGGGACTGGAAGTGGGGGTCAGGAGTAACTCTAAGACCTGTTGGGTGACAGGAAGGTAGGGACACCCACTAGGGTGCTTCACTAACGAGATCCTGTGTGGGCTGTGCTCTCTTTAAAGAGCACGAATAAGCCAGGGACGGTAGGCCCAAGACCCACTAAACCACAGTCCCCTTGCAACCCAGTTCTCCAGATGCTGTTTACACGTGTCTCCTGGGTTTCATGTTAACAGTGTCAGCCCACTTCAGTCTGACACTGAATAAACCACTTCTCTGGGGCTGCAGCCTGGATGCCTGACCTGAGGCCCCCCCACTACAGTATGGGCAGTTCTGCTCAAATTGGCAGGTGCCCTCATTCCTGGAATATGCCTTCTAACTAACAAGCCTGCAGGACTTCCATTTCCCAGTGTGTGTCTTAGACAGGGATGCTCATGACACCATGCTTTCTCAGACTCCTATAGAAGTTCTTTTAGAGAGTAAGGAAGTTATTTTAGCTCTCAGTATATAGCCAGGACATGGATGCTGACTATGTTTATTGCCAAAGTCTGCACTCACTACACACCATGCAGAGGATTTCCAAGGGGATCTCTCTTCTAGCCTACAGAATGCAAAAGCAGGCACTGTTAGACTCAGTTTATCAAGGAGGAAAAGGCCCATGGGGTAAACTAATTTGCCCAATATCACACAGCTAGAATGCACACCCAGACTTCCCCAAATCTTAGGGCCCTGGTTTCTGAACACAACATACACTGTTTATTAAATGATAAATTTCCAAAGGACTGATCTCCATCTTACCACTCCCTTAAACTTTTATTCTGAAAAATTTCAAACTTCCAGAAAAGTTTAAAGATGGCTACAATAAACACAACATGTGTCCTTCATTTACTTAGCAGATTTAATGGCACCAGGCACTTTACTCTTAAACGTGAGGTTTCCTCACTAACAACAAGCACACACTCCCACAGAACCACAAGGTCATCATCACACCCAGGAAACACAACAATGATTCCAGTCATCTTACCCAATCACAGCTTCACATGCAGGTTCCAAATCCCAGCTGCCAGAAAGAGATCCTTTACTTAAAGATTTTAAAACCTCGTTTCCAGATTACAAGCAGATGTGTGTTTCTGCATGTGGGTATATCTGTGTGAGTGCACATGCCCTTTGAGGCCAGAGGTCTGTGAGTACTGGAGTTAGTCATAGACAGTTGTGAGCTGCCTGGCATGAGCACTGGAAATGGAACTCAGATCTTCTCAAGACTAGTGTGAGCTCTTAACCCATGAGCCATGGCTCCAGCCCACTTAAAATTTTCTTAATCCAAAATATATCCACGTTATTTACTTTCTGGGTCAGGGTTTCCCTATGTAGTCAAGGATTACCTTGAACTAATAATCCTCCTGCCTTAGCTTCTTGAGTCTCAACATCACAAGCATATGACACTATATTCAGCTTTCACTATCATTCATTCATTATTTTGTGGTACTGGGGATTGAACCTAGGTCCTCACATGCTAAGCAATCATTTTCATTTTTTTTTTTTTTTTTTTTGGTTTTTTCGAGACAGGGTTTCTCTGTGTAGCTTTGCGCCTTTCCTGGTACTCGCTTTTGAGACCAGGCTGGCCTCGAACTCACAGAGATCCGCCTGGCTCTGCCTCCCGAGTGCTGGGATTAAAGGCGTGCGCCACCACCGCCCGGCTCATTTTTCATTTTTAATAGGGTTGTTTGCATGTTTTGTATATTAAATTAATTAATTTTTTGCAGTGCTGAGCATAGAACTGAAAGCCTTGTACATGTTAGACAAGCACTCTTCCACTGAGCTAGCCCAGCATCTACAATGCTGGAAGACCAGGCTGCTCCCTTCCAGGGTATTACATGTCTGCCTTTGGTTTTCACTATGCTTACTGTTTGTGCTAGTTTCTCATTTTTTACCAGTATGAAGCACATGGTCCTGCCTGGGTCATCAGCAAAATAAGCCAACCGAGAATTGTCGAGAACTGACAGACAGAATTGCAAAATGGTCATTGGCTTTGCAAGACAAATCAATGAGTTCACATTTTTACAGACTTACAATCAAACCACATAACCTGCTTGGGGAGCTCTGTGATACTTTTTCTGGAAATGGATCTCCAGGCAATCAGACAAGCATAGCCAGATGCTCACTGGGCCTAAGAGCTCTCTGCAAGGGAACTAGAGAAAACAGCAGATGGGGGAACTGTTGAAACAAGGGGGGTCCTCTGCAAGGTCTTTCAAGATATTCACAGAGGGCTAGGGTTATAGCTCAGTGGCAGACTACTTGCCTCTATTGTGCAAGGCCCTGGGTTCAATCCCCAGCATTGCAAAAACAAACAGTCCAACCCCACAGTCATACTCATATCCATCAGTAAATGAAAGAATAAAAGGAGGGAACTGGGCTGGATGTCAAACATAGATCAAGACTTGAGGGCAGTGTGACACATGAGCTTCCCTGGACCTTTACTGAGTTGCAGCAAGCTTGTTCTGGGAAACAAGTGAGGCTTGGGGGGGGGGGGGGGGCGGGGAGGCTGAAGTTGGAATATACCAGGTGTGCCAACACAAGAGCAGTAGACAGAGGGAGCTGATGCCAGAAGATGCCCGACTTGGAGCGTCACCCAGGGCTCTGCATGGCGTTCCGAGTGGGAGGGGAGACCACAGTCTGACTTTCGCTTTGAGAGGCTGACATTACACACTGAGAGGAAACTGCAGGCCCCGAGGGAGAAGCAAACGTCCCGCCCGACAAGAGGTGAAAGACAACAGCAGCATAACCCGAGGTGCTGGAGGAGGGGGTGCAGGGAGATAGGTGGTCCACTGACACCTGACAGGAAGAGCTGAGGAGCACTGACCAATGAAACTGGAGAGGGAGAGAAAGAGGAGGAGGTCAAGATGAGCCCAAAGCAAGATGGCACTGTGAACAACTGAGGCAAGAAGGCTACAGGCTGGTTCTATGGGAAGGTGGATCCAGGTGCTCTTCAGAACAAGAGAAGCATCCTGAGATGCTGCTGGGAACACAGGCTTAGAGTTCAGAAGAATCTCATGGCTGGGGACAAGGGTGTCCCCACACAAAAAGGGGTGGCCATTAGCTGTCTGGTGGGCAGATGCAGACTCCACATGGCTAGATCCTCTCAGACTCAAAAGGAATAGGAAGTTAGGTTTCTACAATGAAATATTCTGACTTTAAAATGTTGGTAGCTAACACAAAATTTTCTTGCTAACACTACCAGTTGTCCTTTTAGGACACAGTAGATACTGCTATGGCTGGAGGTCACACGGTGGCTGGCTTCTGGCTTTACCAGGGGCTGCCTATGACGTTAGTAGGGCAGGGTGAGAGCAGAGGAATGCAGGTCCACTTCTAACTCCAAAGAGCAGCCAGCACCCCGGAGTCTTGAGATTTACAAAATGGTGGCTACTCAGTCAACTAGGAAGAAAACTGTAAGTCCTTATCTGCTGGAGAGGGCTGGGAAAACCGTGACAATTAATGTATGCTGGGTGCAGGCACATTGTATAAGGAAAGACTTGGACAGATGACACAAACTCAGAACAGTGAGGCTGAGGCCTAGAGGTTGGTGAGCCAGAATGCTATTCCCTAAAAGTCTCTTTCCTTCTCTGTTCTCTCCTTCCTTTACTCAGCAGACGTGGCCTACGCTGCAAACAGCTCACCACCTCTGCTCCATGCCAGCCTCCTATTCAGGACAACAAAGGGAGGCTTCAGTTAGGGCAAAAGCAGCGTACTTCTTCCCAGGGTGTGACCATCTTTCTGTCCTGGGTGGAAGCCACCTTTAGTATGATCCCTGCTGTGCAGGACCAAAGACCTGGGACTGGTCAGCCGAGTTCGCTAAGACTGTGTCTCTTATCAGAGCAACAAGGTCAATAAATACTTGTTATGTCACGATTCCTGCTGGGTAGAGTCGGCATTTCTTTAAGTCTACCAGACCTTATCATGGAGATAAAAGTGCACCAATCCCAAACCTCTCTCCTAGCATCAGCTGAGGTTGCCATGAAGACAGAAACATGCCAGACTTTCAACACTCAGCTACCACCCAACCACTCCAGGGTCAGCTTTATAGAAATCTTTTGTATACTTTGAAGTATGATGATCTTCAATATTACAATCACCAAAATAATTAAACAAACAACAACAACAAAAGCCAGCCAACAACATGGTAGCACCAGGTTTTAAAATCCCTATTGCTCCGAGTTTTCTGAATGTCATTTTCTTTAGCAAAAGATGTAATTTGCAGTCAGGATGAGAAAAGCCAACCAGCCATTACTTTCTTAATGGCCAACTACCCAAAAAGGCTCAGTTAAGTGATCTCAACTAGCAACTAATCAATTAAAATTGATAAGTGAAATACTTTTAACCTTTATTTCAGCAGGGCCCTTCCTAGGGGAAGGAGCGAAGGAATGTGAATTCCCAGCATAAAATTTAATTCCATTTCACGGATACAACATTGAAAGGAGCCGTCTCCTTCTCTGCATGGATCAAATCAGAGAAAGACTGGTCCTCAATCAATTCTAGCCTTATAGAAATCACCGTGGCTATTTTTCAGGGTGCAGGGTCAAAGGAGACAGGCAAAGAGGGTCATAATTTCTTTCTTTCTCTAACACACGGAGAGATGAAAGCAGGACACTTGTACTCATTACCCCCATCCCATCTCCTGCACATACACATTAATTTAAAACAGTAAAAATAGATTTTTTTTTTTCAAGACAGGGTTTCTCTGTTTAACAGCCCTGGCTGATTTGTAGAGCAGGCTGGCCTTGAACTCACAGAGATCCTCTTGCCTCGGCCTCTCAAGTGCTGGGAAAAATAGATCTTTTAAAAAGAGACTAATGCACCAGAACGCTCTGACTCAGAGAACTGTGTCCTTCAGTGTGTATGTGCCCCACGGCCAATGGAGGAAAGAGAAAGCCACAGAGGTTTGAGAACGGTTCCAAGAACACCACCATCTCTTTTAAATCTCGATGACAGAATGGCCAGGGAGAAGCATGCTTGTGATCCCAGCACTCTGGACATGAGGCAAGGAGACCTCAAGTTCAAGGTCAGCCTGGCCTATTTTGAGATACTCTGTTTCAAAGATAAAATTTTTATTTTATTTTACCTTATGTTGCAGAGGGAAATTTGAAGCAACGAATGATGGTGTCCTGGTTATTTGTTTTTTTTTTCCCCTTTTACTTTTTTTAAAAATCAACTTGACACAGGCTAAAATCTTTTAAGAGGGGACCCTCAACTGACAAAATTTCCTCACAAGATGGGCCTGTGGGCGTGGCTGCCAGGGAGTCAACGATTCATGCTGAATGTGGAGGGCCACGCCCACTGCAGTGGTGCTGTGGCAGTGGAGGGCCACGCCCACTGCAGTGGTGCTGTGGCAGGTGGAGGGCCACGCCCACTGCAGTGGTGCTGTGGCAGGTGGCTGTGTAAGAAAGCAGACTGAGTGAGTCATGAGGAACAAACCAGCCAGTGAGCACACTCCTCCATGCCTTCTGCTTCAGTTCCTGCCTCCAGGTTCCTGCTCTGAGTTCCTGTCCTGACTTCCTTTGATGGTAGACTGTGATGTGGAAGCTAAACAAACCCAAGTTGGTGTTGGTCACGATGTTTTATCATAGCAAAAGAAGCCCTCACTAAGACAATGGTCAATACAGTTCAAGGCTATAGGCTGAGCACATGTCTTTCTGATTTGCAAAGCCCTCATTCTTACCTAAACACTGGTGACTTGTTTTGGGGGTTGTTGTGTCTTTTCATTTTGATAGTTTGTTTTTTATGGGCTTTCTTTTGGCATCAAGAGACCCCTTTTTCCACTGGACTCAGACAGAAAACTTTTAATCCACAATACCAGAAAGGCCAGTGCTATTCTCATCCTGTCAATGAGGGCCCCACTCTCACTGGACCTCCTACTGTCCAGCACTGACCTTTCAGCATGGTCCTGGGTCAACGGCAGTTCAGACTGCATGCTGTGCACACTCCCCACCTCCGCAACAGGTGACTCAATAGAGCAGTGTCCTGGGTCCCCTAGCCCACTGGTACAAGCCAAGATGGCCAACTCACTCAAATCCAAGACATCATCTGTTTTGATCAGGTCCTCCTCCCGAGTCAGTGGCAACTGGGTCTCAGGTTCCCCACGCAGCTGCAGTGACAGGGACCGCAGCATGAAGAATACTCGGATGGCCTAGATAGAGCAGAGAGCAGAGGAGAGTGGAGTTTCAGGGGTGTTTTGGAGAGGTGCCCTGCATGAAGGCATTTCATGATGACTCTTGGTTAATAGAAAGGAAGAAGGGGACAAAACACAGGCCAGCATTGAAGTACAGTGGCCTACAGCTGTCACAGTAAGAGATACTTCAGGCTGGGGGAGTAGCCTGCTTCAGTTCATAACAGGTGTAGGCCAGGGTCACTTCACTGGGCACCTGTCATTTGCCAGGACCTGTCCCCAAGGGTCATGTGACACATCTTTAACACACATCTCCTGCCTGCTAGCTTGTCTATTCCACAGCCAGCAAATAGCTAAGACTCAGGGAGGTGAGGAGAGCTGCCTGAGACAGCACTTCTAGGAAGGGCTCCAACCTGCTCCTCCATGAGCCAGCCCAGGGGCTGGGAGACAGAAATCACCAGCATGTGTGCCAGGGCCTATCTAGTAAATGTGGGCACAAGATAAGAGAGTAACATGCATGGAACTTTTTGATCTGGCTAGACTCACTGAAAGTCCAACTCCATCTTAAGTCTTCCACCTCTTGGGCCTGGGCCTTAGGAGGAGGAGTATGATAGAGACAGGTGAGGCCTGATACCTGGCCAAATGGACAGCAATGTCCTTGGGGCCCCTCAGGCTTTCCCAGCTCATCTCAGGGCAGAGACAGTTTGTTAGCACAAGCATCCCTGGCCCATGGAAAAGGGATCTGTCAGCATCCAGTACGGCCAGGCATGTCCTGAGAGCAGAGAAAAGGCCATGTCACCAGCTGCCAGTGACATCTGTGCAGAAGCAGACCTCAGCCCAAGAATCAAGCTTGCCAGCCACCAACCAGAGAGCCCAGAAGCACAGGGCAAGCCACAGGTCAAGGTACCCCCCGCTCCAGGTCTCTCCCTGACATGGAATGGTGGACTCCACTGGGACAGCTCCAAAGGCACACAGACAAGGTCAGCATTGCCCTCTACCCCCACTGTGGTGGATAAGACACAGTAATCCCTAACTCTCTGGCTATGGTACAGCCCTGAGACAAGGTTGGAGGGCACAGCCAGCACAGGCCTGCAGAAAGAGGTTGCCCCCGGCCCCTTGATAAATACCACTACCTACATAAAGGAGGATCAGGGCAAAGCACTGTGGCTTCACACAGATGAATTCTTGTTTGTGGTAAAGATGGTGACAGTCCAGCCTTAAATGAAGGGAAGACACCTTTTATTCAGGGGGAACTTTCAAGAAAGGAGAGAGGACAAATTCTTGCCTTCAAGGGGCTGGAGGGACACTGCATCCTGGTGGGCCCAGGCAATAAGTATCTTTGAGTAGCTACTAAAGCCCTGATCCGGCCTTGGAGCAGGCTCCTCGTGTAGAAACTTCAAGAGTACTCCACAGCCCTGGCCTCATCTGAAGGAACACAGCCTTCTGAGTAGAGCGGAGTACAGGACAAAGGCAGCTTTCCCACTGTGATGGTGGAGGCAGCATGAGGGACCTGACCTGAATGTCCTTAGCAGATTTTAAAGTCTAGTCTTCATAGAGACAGCCGCACCAACTGGAAGAAACAGAGGTGTGATTCTACTAAAAATCTAGAGCTTCTGTCTAGTAATCACCTACTATGTGCTGGGGTTTAAGGGTTCTGTATTATAAATTTAAGACTATAGAAGCAAGAGTGGCTGCTGAGAAGGGCGGAGTGAGCTTGGCCCACACAGCTGCTAGGAGGGTGAGCTGCGCCTCTGTAAGGTCAGGCACACATGACATAGCCTAGTACACCAGGAAATCCAATCCCTGTGCCAGGCAAGAGCAGACAGCACTAAGATGGGAAGTGGGGAGGGGTGTCACTGGGATTATCTGATAGCATGAGGTCTCAAGTAAGCGGTTACAATTTAGGGATGAGGAGAAAGAAAAGGGTCTCCTGCAGCCATGTCCCATCACGGACAAGATTTATGACTATGCTGAGTATATTCCTTTCAGTGCTGATAGCAAGACTCCCAGCAGGGCCATGGCTAAGTTGGGAAAATAGAAACACATGCTGCTTTCTGTAGCCTATCCCTTGGAAGACTGAGTCTTCCCAAGGAATCCAGGAGCTGGGAATTTGGTTCTTAATGTAGGCCTTTTGATAAAACATTTACTTTTGCTCTACAAATATTGAATGGAAGATATTCCCCAGGAATACAAATAAAAAATAGTCATTTAAAATATAAAATAGAATATATACCATATAAAATACCATTTCAAACAGCAACTTTCAAGAGAAAAGTCACATATAAATGTAGCCCATGTCCAAGAACAGAAAGAGGTGAGTCCTACAGGGCAGGGTGTTCCTCATTGCAAAAGTGGGCTCCTTAGGTCGCTGGAAGGGCTGACAGGCATGCTATCCTGCGCCATGGCTACTTCACGCCACCACCCTGGAGACATTAGTAGCTCCCTCTTACCACTCACAGCCATTGAGCACTGTGTGGGGCCATAGGCATGATCTCATTCGGGATTTTTTTTTTTTTTGAGACAAGGTGTCTCTGTGTAACCCTGGCTGTCTTGGAACTCACTCTGTAGACCAGGCTGGCCTTGAACTCAGAGATCCGTCTGCCTCTGTCTCCTGAGTATTGGGATAAAAGGTATGCACTACCAAGCCCAGCCTATCATTTGAGCCTCTTAATGACCCTATGTGGTTCCAATCTGACAGAGAAACTAGAGCCCAGGGCTGTTAGGCTGGCTGCCCAGGGCAGCTCCAAAGCCTGTGTTCTTCTGACCACATTCCTTAGCCTTCAAAAAGATTCAGGGCTTGGGCCCCAGATTTTTATCTTCTTTTCTTGGCTAAATCAAGATACACAATTTTAAAGCCATAACCAAAAGGAACAAGAAATGATTATTGTTTCAGATCCTGGAAGGCAGAAGATCAAATTTCAAAAGGGAAGGCAGTTGACTGAGCTCTAATGTGAAGAAGAAACTTCCATTTCTTAGCTCCCATGAGTCTGGAAGCTAACCTTAGTCATTTTCAGTATCTGGAGAACCAGGCCATTCAAAGGCTTTGGAGGGGAAGGTCTGGGGTCAGAAGGATCTCATCTCTAACTGGGGCTGAAAGAACATAGGAATTCCCCGAGGCTAGGGCTCTGGGGAGGGGTACACGG
Organism: Peromyscus californicus insignis; assembly: GCF_007827085.1. NCBI lineage: Eukaryota > Metazoa > Chordata > Mammalia > Rodentia > Cricetidae > Peromyscus > Peromyscus californicus. The sequence continues at coordinate 102,275,147 of NW_026294551.1, read as the reverse complement.
TGAGTCCCCAGTGAGGGTGCACCATGGTACAAGTGGTAGTCTGAGCCTTGGGCTGGTCCTGGGACAGGTACTCAGTTCACCTCTGCCGGCTCCCTTGGCACATTTGCAAGCTGCTGGGGTTAGGTGACAGTCATTCAGGTTAGAAGCCCACCAGGGTGGCAGAAACAGCTATGAAAGTCAGTCATCCTGAAAACAGGATTGAAGCAGTTTGATGTGGGCCCAGCCTAGAGGGAAAGCTAGGTGGTGATGCTAGAGATGTACAAAAAATATCCATACCCTTTGAACCAGAAATTCTGCTTCTGGGAACTTCTCCTAAAGAAATAATTCAAAAGAAAGAAAACATTGTGTTCATGAAGTAGCTCTTACAGTTTAGCTGAAAAAGAGTGAAATATAGTGGAAGCACCCCAAACTCTGACTAATGGGAAAACACCTATGGGAACTATGGCAGAAGTCTATGGGAAATCTTTATGCAATCCGAAGAAGTCACTTAAAAACTGTCGGACAGGTGTGGTGGCACATGCCCTGCCCTTGGGCTGTAGAGGAAGGAGAATCAGGAGTTCAAGGTTATCCTTGGCTAGAAAGTGAGCTCAAGGCCAGCCTGAGCTACAAGAGACCGTGTTTACAAATTAAAGAAAGAAAGAAAAAAAAAGTCTCCTTTGTGAGCTGGGGGTGACGTCACTGGTGGTATGCAAGAGGCTCTGGGAAGCATAGCCAGAGCTTCAAAAACACTATCACAGCCCACTCCCGATACCTCTGCAGCTCGCCTGTGCCCCGGAAGCTGCCCCTGCTCAGGGGTCAGGAAGGGCAGCAAGATGGCTTCTGCCAGCAGGGTCATGCAGGCAGTGAAGCCATACACTCCATTAATAAGGTTCCCTGACAGAAGAGACAATCCTTAGTGCCTCTGAAGCTACGGGATCTGGTGGACTACCCTCCCACTCATCTATAATTTCACAGTCTTCTAAAGGAAATACACCCCCAGATTTGCTGATGCATCCGAGGCCACCAGACACTGCAGTGATAATAAAAACATTACCTCAGAAATACAGAAGGAAAACTATGTCTCAAGAAGAAATGGAATTTCTCCAGCGTGGAGGCCCAGAATGATCACTGTGGTTGCTGTCTGCCACCAGACAAAAGGATTATCTTCACAATACAGGACTTCCAATGCGTCAAATAAAACTGTCTATTAAACAGCCTTAACAGAACAACGGCAACAACAAGCCCACTATCACAACGGGGACTGACCCACGAGAGGAGAGGCGAGCAAGGACACCTGCACCATCAAAAGAGGAGGAGTCTGGAGGCAGAGACGGCAGGGGGGGGGGGGGAGCCTCTCAAGTGTTGAAATCAGAGAGACCATTCTCCTTCCTTTCAAAACGCTGGGATTGGCTGAGTTTTCTTTAAAGCGTAACACATAGCCAAAGAATGGAGCAAAGTATACCACTTCCTGGAAGTCAATAGTGACAAACACAAAAACTGCTGTCCTCTACAGGGAACGTGGAAACAGAAGTGAGGACACATCTATAATCCCAGATATCTGGGAAGCTGAGGTAGGAGGATCACAAATTTGAAGCCAGACTGGACTTCCCAATGAGACACTGTCTCGAAACCAAATTTAGAAAAGGCAGAACACTTGCTGAGCATGTCCACACCCTGGTTCCATCCCTAGTACCAAAAACAAAACCCCAGCACAAGGACCTCTGTTTTGCACTGGCTTCCCAGACAGCCTATGAAGGTGGCTGGTGCTTCAATTCAGATTTTAGTATTTGCCAGAGCCCGCTGCTGGGTCTTTTCCTCTTCACTAAGTTTAGCAGTCTGTGAGTAAACTCCTCTTGCTCATCTAAGACACCGGCATACTCCACCACTGTCCCCCCATGTCCTTTTGGTGTTTATTGTCTGCCAGGAACTCCACAGCCATACTGTCAGCTACTTCAGGTAGAAGCTGAGGAGGGCACAGGTGGAACTTCAGGCTCAGGGAGGCTGAGTAATGCTCCTAAGGTCACACAGAATAGGGCTTAACGTCTGTGGGCCTGACTCATGTATTCTTTCTTAGGCACTTCTTCCAACTGCCCCTACAGGAGTGGGGATAGCCCAAATCCCAAGTTCCAGTTCACTCATTCTCCCTGGACCCCAAGAACTCTGATGACTTTTGTTTCAACATGGCTGGCATGACTCAGGGGCACTTTTGGTATTTTTGGGTCTTACACTTAAAAAAAAAAAAAGTATTTGTATTGTGTGCACATGTGGAGGTCGGAGGACAACTTGCAGGCATCTGTGGTTTGCTCAGGGGACTGGGAATGTGTGCTACTTGAAGATACAAGGTCCCCACTTCCTCTGCTGCCCCTGAGCTCGTGGTTAAAAGTGCCAGCAAGATGAAGGAGGCTTCTTGTCTGAGGCACACACCACTTTATGTGCTTTCTGAAATCCTGAAGTGAAACCCCTCTGCTTCTCTGGCCACAAGCAGACCAAGGAAGAA